>NC_041384.1:521599178-521631151 GCF_002162155.2 Triticum dicoccoides | reverse complement strand
GAGAGAGAGGGGCGGCCAGGGTGGGCCGCGCACCCCCTCCCCCTCTGGTCCGAATTGGACTAGGAGAGGGGGGCGGCGCCCCCTTTCCTTCTCCCTCTCCCCCTTCCTTTCCCCCTCCTAGTAGGAGTAGGAAAGAGGGGAGTTCTACTCTTACTAGGAGGAGGACTCCTCCTCCTTGGCGCGCCCTAGGGCCGGCCGGCCTCCCCCTTGCTCCTTTATATACGGGGGCAGGGGCACCTCTAGACACACAAGTTGATCTTCAAGATCATTCTCTTAGCCGTGTGCGGTGCCCCCCTCCACCATAGTCCTCGATAATATTGTAGTGGTGCTTAGGCGAAGCCCTGCGACAGTAGAACATCAAGATCGTCACCATGCCATCGTGCTGACGGAACTCTTCCCCGACACTTTGCTGGATCGGAGTTCGGGGATCGTCATCGAGATGAACGTGTGCTAGAACTCGGAGGTGCCGTAGTTTCGGTGCTTGATCAGTCGGGTCATGAAGACGTACGACTACATCAACCGTGTTGTCATAATGCTTCCGCTGTCGGTCTACGAGGGTCGTAGATTACACTCTCCCCTCTCGTTGCTATGCATCACCATGATCTTGCGTGTGCGTAGGAATTTTTTTTCAAATTGCTACGTTCCCTAACAATCCAACGGCCGTCGTGCTTCTTCAATCTCTGCTCTTCCTGCTCCAGCCGCTCAAACAATCGCCAGCGGGACTGCCTGCTCCCTCCTCCCCGCGGCCGGCTCTGGTGCCGCGCAGGCCTCATCGCCCCACTGCACTCCCATCGCTGGCCTAGCTATCCCTCTACTCACCCACACCTGCTGTTATTCTTTGGCGACGGCAGACGAACCAATAAACCCTCGTACAGTCGTACTCCCCTCCGTGTGGGAAACAACTGCCGAGTCTTCCCTGCCTCCATGTCGTTCCCTTCCTAGGCCTCGCCGTCGTCCACCGCCCTGGTGCTCTCGGCACGGCCTGGTTAACGTGGTCACCGACCGACATGCATCTGAAGTGGACTGTACGCGGAGAGGCCGACAGCTGGGTCCACAGCCGCATGGAAGGAAATGCCTCCTTATTACGCGCAAAATAATGATTCCTCCACCTAACATCAGGGACCCACCGAAAGGGCCTCTGTATTTCACGAAAAAACGTTACCGCCGCTGACAGCTCGGACCCACCAGCTATATCTTCGCACGCAAGGAAGTGCCTCCTTATTACGCACAAAAAAATGAATACTCCCCCTGTTAGCTGGGACCCAGTATAGTGGCAGGCTGACTTGTGGACCTACTAAGTTGACGGGGATGGAGGGCTTTGTCAACTTAGTCAATATGCACGATTCTAGCTCAAGTGACCGTACGATGTCCATGTAACGGCCGTAGTGCTTCTTCAACCTCTGGTCTTCTTGCTCCAACCGCCCAAACCAGCTCCGGTCGTGCCTCGTGCTCCTGCCTCCCGTGGCCGGCTGCGATGCGGCGGAGGCCTCACCGCCCCCTACTACTCCCACCGCTGGCCAGGCCATCCCTCTACTCACCCACACCCCATGTTATTCTGCGGCGACGGCAGCCTCACACCGCAGCGAACCAGTGAACCCACGTACTTCTCTACGTGTGGGCATCCACTGTCGCGTCTTCCCTGGCTCCGCGTCGTCCCCTTCCTAGGCCTCACCGTCATCGACCGCCCTGGTGCTCTCGGCGTGGCGTGGTCAACGTGGTCAAGGAACGGCTTCCATCGGACGTGGACTGTACATGGAGAGGCTGACAGCTGGGTCCACGGCCGCAGCAAGGAAGTGCCTCCTTATTACATGCAAAATAATTATTCCTCCACCTGATAGTGGGGACCGACCGGACGGGCCACCGTATTTCACGAAAAAATATTTCCCCCTTGACTGCTGGGACCCACCAGCTACATCTTCGCACGCAAGGAAGTGCCTGACAGTCGGGACCCACCTGGTCGAAGCGTACGTAGTGTTGTCATTCTGGTCGCGAACGTGTCCGTACATATATACTGGTGGATGTAGAGGCGCGCACATGTCGTAGTAGAGGCGCGCACGTAGCATGTACACGTACGTACAACGACCAGGGTGCAAGAAAGAAAATACGTCCACATATGTGTACATACGGGCATGGTCTCGAACGCCTACTCGCGCATACATACGGCCAGGGCTCGTGTACATGGCTGGGTCGGAACGGAGAAACAACGTCATTGTCGTGTTCATAGGGAGGCAACAGAATGCGTCGTGTTCATGGGGAGGCAACGAAATGCGTCGTGTTCATGGGGAGGCAACGGAATGTGTCGTGTTCATCGGGAGGCAACGGAACGCGTGGGAGCCAACCGGCTGGGTCGGAATGGAATGCGTGGTCGTGTTCATCGGGAGGGCTTGGACGGAACAGGCAATGGAAACGAGGCATGACGTACCGCAGAACAAAGGAAGCGGCCTTGTGTTCGACCGGCCACGTTCGAAAACGGGATCCTGTTCATTGGGAGGGGTCTGGCGTACCGCAAAACGGAGGAAACGGACCTCCTACGGTCAAAACGGGCGTCCTGTTGATCGGGAGGGGTGTGGCGTACCGTAAAACGGATGAAACAGACCTCCTATGGTCGAAACGGGGGTCCTGTTGATCAGGAGAGGTGTGGCGTACCGCAAAACGGACGAAACAGACCTCCTACGGTCGAAACAGGGGTCCTGTTCATCGGGAGGGGTGTGGCGTACCGCAAAACGGGACTCCACAGGATACTGTTCATCTCCACCGTCGACCTCCTCCAGCCTCCACGGGCTACCGTCGACCTCCTCCAGCCTCCATGGGCTCCTGTTCATCCAGCCTCCACCGCGCGCTACTCCACCGGCTACTGTTCAACCACCCCTCCACGGGCACCCCTCCATCGTCTACTATTCATCCAGCCCTCCACACCACGGGGTCATGTTCAACCACCCCTCCACGGGCACCCCTCCACCGTCTACTGTTCATCCAGCCCTCCATCACACCACGGGGTCCTGTTCATCTAGAGGGAACGCCACCGCTCACTATTCATCCCACCCCCCGCAACGCTCACTGTTCATCCAATCGATCGGCTTCAGTTAGCAACAGTAGCAAAGGAATCGCTCAATCGGGTTCAGTTAACAACCATCGACCGATCGCTCGGGTTCAGTAACATGTAGCCTGCAGTTCAATCGCTCGGGTCAGTTAGAGCCCAACGCCTCGCTCGGATTCAGTTAGAGACAACGCCTCGCACACACGCGCGTACGTGTACGAGAGAAATGTGCATCGCTCGGCCCCGACCTCCCATCGTAACCGGGAACTCCCCGAAATTTTCCTCCCCCTCGCTTCTACCATGGTTTTTTCCGTCATGGACGGCCCAAAGAATGTCATGCAGCTGCGTCTCCGGCCCGCCCAGGATGAAAAACCCATTTTCTATCATGATTTTTTGTCATAGAAGTAGGAGCCCACCACATCTATGATGATACCGGGTTTTGTCACAATTATCGTCATTGAAGTGTCATACGTATGACAGAAAAAATTCGTTCGGCCCAAAATGTCACGGATGTGTCTTTTTTTGTAGTGTATGTTGTAGATCAGTAGCTCGCGATGTAGCTCACCGTTTATTTTTTTATATGTTCCTAGAGAAAACTAAGTTGAAAGATGATAGTAGCAATGATGCGGACTAGGTCCGTGATCTGAGGATTATCCTCATTGCTGCACAGAAAAATTATGTCCTTGATGCACTGCTAGGTGACAAAACTATTGCAGGAGTAGATGCAGATCTTATGAACTTTTTACAAGCTCGGTGTGATGACTACTTGATAGTTTAGTGCACCATGCTTTACGGCTTAGAACTGGGACTTCAAAAATGTTCTGAATGACATGGAGCATATGAGATGTTCCAAGAGTTGAAATTTGTATTTCAGACTCATGCCCATGTTAAGAGGTATGAGACCTCTGACAAAGTACTTTGCCTACAAGATGGAGGAGAATAGCTCAATCAGTGAGCATGTGCTCAGATTGTCTGATTACTTCAATCGCTTGAATCAAGTGGGAGTTAATCTTCCACATAAAATAGAGATTGATAGAGTTCTCTAGTCATTATCACCGAGTTACTGGAACTTCGTGATGAACTATGATATGCAAGGGATGACAAAAACGATTCCCGAAGCTCTTCGTGATGCTGAAATCGATGAAGGTAGAAATCAAGAAAAGCATCAAATGTTGATGGTTGACAAGACCACTAGTTTCAAGTAAAAGGGAAAGGGAAAGGAAGGGAACTTCAAGAAGAATGGCAAGTTTTCACTCCCATGAAGAAGCCCAAAGCTAGACCCAAGCCTGAAACTGAGTGCTTCTACTGCAAAGGAAATGGTCAGTGGAAGTGGAACTGCCCTAGATACTTGGCGGATAAGAAGGATGGCAAAGTGTACAAAGGTATATTTGATATACATGTTATTGATGTGTATGATACGTCCATTTTGCATTATGCTTTTATATCGATATTTATTGCATTATGGGTTGTTATTTCACATTATGTCACAATACTTATGGCTATTCTCTCTTATTTTACAAGGTTTACATAAGGAGGGAGAATGCCGGCAGCTGGAATTCTGGGCTGGAAAAGGAGCAAATATTAGAGACCTATTCTACACAACTCCAAAAGTCCTGAAACTCCACGGAATACCTTATAATAAATAATGAGAAATCCTCGCCAAAGATGAAGACTAGGGGGCCCACACCCTGTCCACAAGGGTGGGCCCCCCCCAGGGTGCGCCCCCTACCTCGTGGGCCCCCTGGTGGCTCTCCGATGACCATCTTCTTCTATATGAAGTCTTTCGTCGAGAAAAAAACCAGAAGCAACCTTTCGGGACGAAACTCCACCGCCACGAGGCGGAACCAATCTAGCGCTCCGGCAGAGCTGTTCTGCCAGGGAAACTTCCCTCCCGGAGGGGGAAATCATCGCCATCGTCATCACCAACACTCCTCTCATCGGGAGAGGGCAATCTCCATCAACATCTTCATCAGCACCATCTCATCTCAAAACCCTAGTTCATCTCTTGTATCCAATTCTTGTCTCCAAGTCCGGGATTGGTGCTAGTAGGTTGCTAGTAGTGTTAATTACTCCTTGTAGCTGATGCTAGTTGGTTTAATTGGTGGAAGATCATATGTTCAGATCCTTTATGCATATTATTACCCCTCTGATTATGAACATGAATATGCTTTGTGAGTAGTTAAGTTTGTTCCTGAGGACAAGGGAGAAGTCTTGCTATTAGTAGTCATGTGAATTTGGTATTCGTTCAATATTTTGATGAGATGTATGTTGTCTAGCCTCTAGTGGTGTTATTTGAACGTCGACTACATAACACTTCACCATTATTTGGGCCTAGAGGAAGGCATTGGGAAGTAATAAGTAGATGATGGGTTGCTAGAGTGACAGAAGCTTAAACCCTAGTTTATGCGTTGCTTCGTAAGGGGCTGATTTGGATCCATATGTTTCATGTTATGGTTAGGTTTACCTTAATACTTTTGTTGTAGTTGCGGATGCTTGCAATAGAGGTTAATCATAAGTGGGATGCCTGTTCAAGTAAGGACAGCACCCAAGCACCGGTCCACCCACATGTCAAATTATCAAAGTACCGAACGCGAATCATATGAACGTGATGAAAACTAGCTTGACGATATTCCCATGTGTCCTCGGGAGCGCTTTTCCTTATATAAGAGTTTGTCCAGGCTTGTCCTTTGCTACAAAAAGGATTGGGCCACCTTGCTGCACTTTATTTACTTTTGTTACTTGTTGCTCGTTACAAATTATCTTATCACAAAACTATCTTTTACCACTTATTTCAGTACTTGCAGAGAATACCTTGCTGAAAACCGCTTATCATTTCCTTCTGCTCCTCCTTGGGTTCGACACTCTTACTTATCGAAAGGACTATGATAGATCCCCTATACTTGTGGGTCATCAAGACTCTTTTCTGGCGCCATTGCCGGGGAGTGAAGCGCCTTTTGTAGGTGGAATTTGGTAAGGAAAAATTTATATAGTGTGCTGAAATTTACTGTCACTTGTTACTATGGAAAGTAATCCTCTGAGGGGCTTGTTCGAGGTATCTTCACCCCGACCAGTAGAGCAAAGAGTTGCTCCTCAACCTACTGAACCTATTGAAAATGAAATTCCTCATGAGTATCCTTCGGGTATGATAGAAAAATTGCTAGCTAATCCTTTTACAGGAGACGGAACAAATCATCCTGATGATCACCTAATATATGTGGATGAAGTTTGTGGATTATTTAAGCTTGTAGGTATACCTGATGATGTTGCTAAGAAGAAGGTATTCCCTTTATCTTTGAAGGGAGACACATTGACATGGTATAGGCTATGTGATGATACGAGATCATGGAACTATAGAAGATTGAAATTGGAATTTCATCAAAAGTATTACCCTATGCATCTTGTTCATCGTGACCGCAATTATATATATAATTTTTGGCCTCGCGAAGGAGAAGGCATCGCTCAAGCTTGGGGGAGGCTTAAATCAATGTTATATTCATGCCCCAATCATGAGCTCCCAAGACAAAAAATTCTTCAAAATTTTTATGCTCGGCTTTCTAAAAATAATCGCACCATGCTCGATACTTCTTGTGTTGGCTCTTTTATGATGAAGACTATTGGATTTAGATGGGATTTATTGGATAGAGTTAAACGCAACTCTAAAGATTGGGATCTCGACAAAGGTAAGGAGTCAGGTATGACACCTAAGTTTGATTGTGTTAAATCTTTTATGGATACCGATATTTTCCCTAAGTTTAGCACTAAATATGGACTTGATTCTGAGATAGTAGCTTCTTTCTACGAATCTTTTGCTACTTATGTTGATCTCCCTAAAGAGAAGTGGTTTAAATATCATCCTCCCATAGAAGTAAAAGTAGCTGCACCAATTAAAGTTGAAGAAAATACTGTCACTTATAATGATCCTATTGTTCCTACTTGTTATGTTGAGAAACCACCTTTCCCTGTTAGGATAAAGGATCATGCTAAAGCTTCAACTGTGGTTCGTAAAAGCAATATTAAAACATATACACCTCCTGAGCAAGTTAAAGTTGATATTGCTATTGTTAAAGATCTCTTGTCTGATAATATAGATGGGCATGTTATTTACTTCTATAATGAAACTGCTAGAATTGCTAAACCCCGTGATACAGATAAACCTAGACCTGTGGTAGGCATTCCTGTTATTTCTGTTAAAATAGGAGAACATTGTTATCATGGGTTATGTGATATGGGTGCTAGTGCTAGTGCAATACCTATTGACTTATACAAAGAAATTATGCATGACATTGCACCTGCTGAGTTAGAAGAAATTGATGTCACTATTAAACTTGCTAATAGAGATACTATTTCACCAATGGGAATTGTTAGAGATGTTGAAGTCTTGTGTGGGAAAACTAAATATCATGCTGATTTTCTTGTTCTTGGTTCCCACAAGATAGATTTTGTCCCATTATATTTGGTAGACCCTTCTTAAATATTGTTAATGCTACCATAGATTGCACAAGGGATGTTGTTACTGTCGGCTTAGATGATATGACTCATGAGTTTAATTTCTCTAAATTTAGTAAACAACACCGTGAAGAAGAATTGCCTAGTAAGGATGAAATTATCGGTCTTGCTTCTATTGCCGTACCTCCTAGTGATCCTTTAGAACAATATTTGCTAATGATATGTTTATGAATGAAAGAAGGGAAATAGATGAAGTATTCTTTAAACAGGAACCTATTGTGAAACACAATTTGCCTGTTGAAATCCTAGGGGATCCCCCTCCACCTAAGGGTGATCCCGTGTTTGAGCTTAAATTGTTGCCTGATAATCTTAAATATGCTTATCTTGATGAAAAGAAGATATATCCTGTTATTATTAGTGCTAACCTTTCAGAGCATGAAGAAGAAAGATTATTGAAAACTCTGAAGAAGCACCGTGCTGCTATTGGATATACTCTTGATGATCTTAAGGGCATTAGTCCCACTCTATGTCAACATAAAATAAATTTGGAAGCAGATGCCAAACTAGTTCGTGATCCTCAACGACGTCTGAATCCTAAAATGAAAGAAGTGGTAAGAAAAGAAATACTAAAGCTTCTGGAGGCATGTATAATTTATCCCGTTGCTGATAGTCAGTGGGTAAGTCCTGTTCATTGTGTCCCTAAGAAGGGAGGTATTACTGTTGTTCCTAATGATAAAGATGAATTGATTCCACAAATAATTATTATAGGTTATAGGATGGTAATTGATTTCCGTAAATTAAATAAGGCTACTAAGAAGGATCATTACCCCTTACCTTTTATCGATCAAATGCTAGAAAGATTATGCAAGCATACACATTACTGCTTTCTAGATGGTTATTCTGGTTTCTCTCAAATACCTGTGTCGGCTAAAGATCAATCAAAGATTACTTTTACATGCCCTTTTGGTACTTTTGCTTATAGACGTATGCCTTTTGGTTTATGTAATGCACCTTCTACCTTTCAAAGATGCATGATGGCTATATTCTCTGACTTTTGTGAAAAGATTTGTGAAGTTTTCATGGACGACTTTTTCGTCTATGGATCTTCTTTTGATGATTGCTTGAGCAATCTTGATCGAGTTTTGCAGAGATGTGAAGAAGCTAATCTTGTCTTGAATTGGGAAAAGTGCCACTTTATGGTTAATGAAGGTATTGTCTTGGGGCATAAAGTTTCTGAAAGAGGTATTGAAGTTGATAAAGCCAAGGTTGATGCTATTGAAAAGATGCCATGTCCCAGGGACATCAAAGGTATAAGAAGTTTCCTTGGTCACGCCGGATTTTATAGGAGGTTCATTAAGGACTTCTCAAAAATTTCTCGGCCTCTGACTAATTTATTACAAAAGGATATACCATTTGTCTTTGATGATGATTGTGTAGAAGCATTTGAAATACTTAAGAAAGCATTAGTCTCTGCACCTATTGTTCAACCACCTGATTGGAATTTACCCTTTGAAATTATGTGTGATGCTAGCGATTATGCTGTAGGTGTTGTTCTAGGGCAAAGAGTTGATAAGAAATTAAATGTTATCCATTATGCTAGTAAGACTCTAGACAATGCTCAAAGAAATTATGCTACTACTGAAAAAGAACTTTTAGCAGTTGTATTTCCTTGTGATAAGTTCAAACCTTATATTGTTGATTCTGAAGTAACTATCCACACTGATCATGTTGCTATTAAATATCATATGGAGAAGAAAGATGCTAAACCTAGACTTATTAGATGGGTTCTCTTGCTACAAGAATTTGATTTGCATATTGTTGATAGAAGAGGAGCTGAGAACCCCGTTGCAGACAACTTATCTAGGTTAGAGAATGTTCTTGATGACCCACTACCTATTGATGATAGCTTTCCTGATGAACAATTAAATGCCATAAGTACTTCTCGTAGTACTCCTTGGTATGCTGATTATGCTAATTACATATTTGCTAAATTTATACCACCTAGCTTCACATACCAACAAAATAAAAAGTTCTTCTATGATTTGAGACATTACTTTTGGGATGACCCACATCTTTATAAAGAAGGAGTAGATGGTGTTATTAGACATTGTGTACGTGAGCATGAACAGGAACAGATCCTACGCAAGTGCCACTCCGAAACTTATGGAGGACACCATGCGGGAGATAGAACTGCACATAAGGTATTGCAATCCGGTTTTTATTGGCCTACTCTCTTCAAGGATGCCTGTAAGTTTGTCCTATCTTGTGATGAATGTCAAAGAATTGGTAATATTAGTAGACGTCAAGAAATGCCTATGAATTATTCACTTGTTATTGAACAATTTGATGTTTGGGGCTTTGATTATATGGGACCTTTTCCTGCCTCTAATGGATATACACATATTTTAGTTGCTGTTGATTACGTTACTAAGTGGGTAGAAGCTATTCCAACTAGTAGTGCTGATCATAACACTTCTATTAAAATGCTTAAAGAAGTTATTTTTCGAGGTTTGGAGTCCCTAGATATTTAATGACTGATGGTGGTTCACATTTTATTCATGGTGCTTTCCGTAAAATGCTTGCTAAATATGACGTCAATCATAGAATTGCATCTCCGTATCACCCACAGTCTAGTGGTCAAGTAGAATTGAGTAATAGAGAACTCAAATTAATTTTGCAAAAGACTGTCAATAGGTCTAGAAAGAATTGGTCCAAGAAACTTGATGATGCATTATGGGCCTATAGAACTGCATATAAAAATCCTATGGGTATGTCTCCGTATAAAATGGTATATGGAAAAGCATGTCACTTACCTCTCGAACTAGAACATAAGGCATATTGGGCTATTAAAGAGCTCAACTATGATTTCAAACTTGCCAGTGAAAAGAGGTTATTTGATATTAGCTCACTTGATGAATGGAGAACCCAAGCTTATGAAAATGCTAAGTTGTTTAAAGAAAAGGTTAAAAGATGGCATGACAAAAGGATACAAAAGCCTGAGTTTAATGTAGGTGATTATGTATTGCTATACAATTCTCGTTTAAGATTTTTTGCAGGAAAACTTCTCTCTAAGTGGGAAGGCCCCTATGTTATCGAGGAGGTCTATCGTTCCGGTGCCATAAAAATCAACAACTTCGAAGGCACAAATCCAAAGATGGTAAACGGTTAGAGAATTAAACATTATATCTCAGGTAATCCCATAAATATTGAAACCAATATTATTGAAACCGTAACCCTGGAGGAATACATAAGGGACACTTTCTAGAACATTTCAGACTCTGAAAAGGAATAGGTATGTGGTACGGTAAGTAAACCGACTCCAAAACAATTTTTAAGGCAATATTTCTCCATTTTGGAATATTTAGAAAAATAGAAAATTAAGTAGCAGTCCGGGAAGGACACGAGGGCCCCACGAGGGTGGAGGGCGCGCCCTACCCCCTGGGCGTGCCCCTACCTCGTGAGCACCTCGTGTGCCTTCCGGACTCCGTTTTCTTGCACGATACGTATTTTGGTCGGTAAAAAATCACTATATATTCTCTCGAAGGTTTTGACTCCCGTATCACGCAAATATCCTATGTTCTTGTTTTGGTCTGTTCTCTGTCAGGGTTGTCAAGGCCAGGCATCATGTCGTCCCCCTCCTCCAACAACGGTGACAAAGATGCCTGTCTAATGAAGATAGAGCTGAAGAGGGAAGAACCCATGGAGATCAACAAGGATGAAGGGATCAAGAAGGCCACGGAGAACCAAGCTCCGGCAACAGAAGACATCCTTCAAGTTGATCACAACCTTCTTACCTCAACTGAGATCGAAGCTTTCCATATGATTGAGTTAACTCGCATTCAAAACAAGTATCTCACAAGTGAAAATATTTTGTTGAAGGAGCATATCTTTGCACTCAAGGGCATTATTCGCAAGCTAGAGGACCTCTTACGATCGATGTGCGACTATCCATCACCTCCATCTTCACAAACCAAGGAGATATGATAACATGGGCATGGGCACTCCCCTTGGCAACTGCCAAGATTGGGGGAGGTGCCTCGGTATCGTATCACAATCACAACTACTATCTTTACCGTTTTCCTTAGTTCGATCCTGTTAGTAGCATTTTGATCTAGTAGAATAAAGTTTATGGCATGATCTAGTTTTGAGTTTTGCCTTATGATCTCTCTATGTAATCGAGTCCATGATCTATATAATAAAGATTAGTGTTGAGTCAAGGGCTTGATTTTCTTGCTATGATCTTGGGTGAATAAAAGAAAAGAGAAAAAGAATAAGAAGAAACAAAAGTTCATATTGATCTTATTGATAGTAATGACTTCACATAGAAAGAGTCTGATGATTAAAAGTTGTTGGGAGTTGGCAGACATAGCTTTGGTCATCGTTGCAATTAATAGGAAGTAATAAGGAAAGAGAGGTTTCACATATAAATATACTATTATTGACATCTTTTATGATTGGGAGCACTCATCAAAATATGACATGCTAAAGAGTTGATGTTGGACAAGGAGACAACGTAATGGTTATGTTTTCTTATATCTGAGATAAAGTATGTTGTCATGGATCATCCAACATGTTGAGCTTGCCTTTCCCCCTCATGCTAGCCAAATTCTCAGCACCAAGTAGAGATACTACTTGTGCTTCCGAATACCCTTAAACCAGTTTTGCCATTAGAGTCCACCATATCTACCTATGGATTGAGTAAGATCCTTCAAGTAAGTTGTCATTGGTGCAAAGCAATAATAATTGCTCTAAATATGTATGATTAGTGTGGGAGAAATAAGCTTTATATGATCTTGTGATGTGGAAGTAATAAAAGCGATGGACTGCATAATAAAGGTTCATATCACAAGGGGCAATATAAAGTGACGTTCTTTCGCATTAAGATTTTGTGCATCCAACCATAAAAGCGCATGGCAACCTCTGCTTCCCTCTGCGAATGGACTATATTTTATTATTATCTTCTACCTTATGCAAGTGTCATGGTGATCTTCACCTCTCCCTTTTTCATTTTATCCTTTGGCAAGCCCAGCATGTTGGAAAGAACCTGATATATATTGCGTGAGTTATTATTGTTGACATTACCCTAGAGGTAAAAGGTTGTGGGGCGAAACTATAAGCCCCTATCTTTCTCTGTGTCCGATTAAAACTCCGTAACCACAAGTATTGCGTGAGTGTTAGCAACTATGAAGGACTATATGATAGTTGAGTATGTGGACTTCCTTTTTAGCTCTAACATAGACTCTTTCTGATGTTATGATAAATCGCAATTGCTTCAATGACTGAGGTTATAGTTTGTTGGTTCTCAATAAGGTTTCTGATTCATACTTTTGCATTGTGAATAGATCATCACTTGAACATAAGTATCATATGACAATATCTATATATGTTGCTGTTATGAGAATAATCATGATGCCCTCATGTCTGTATTTTATTTTTATCGATGCCTCTACCTCTAAACATGGGGACATATTCATTGTTATCGGCTTTTGCTTGAGGACAAGCGAGGTCTAAGCTTGGGGGAGTTGATACGTCCATTTTGCATCATGCTTTTATATCGATATTTATTGCATTATGGGCTGTTATTTCATATTATGTCACAATACTTATGGCTATTCTCTCTTATTTTACAAGGTTTACATAAGGAGGGAGAATGCCGACAGCTGGAATTCTGGGCTGGAAAAGGAGCAAATATTAGAGACCTATTCTACACAACTCCAAAAGTCCTGAAACTCCACGGAATAACTTATAGTAAATAATGAAAACTCCTCGCCAAAGATGAAGACCATGGGCCCACACCCTGTCCACGAGGGTGGGCCCCCCCTAGGGCGCGCCCCACTACCTCGTGGGCCCCCTGGTGGCTTTCTGATGACCATCATCTGCTATATGAAGTCTTCCGTCGAGAAAAAACCAGAAGCAACCTTTCGGGACGAAACTCTGCCGCCACGAGGCGGAACCTTGGTGGAACCAATCTAGGGCTCCAGCAGAGCTGTTCTGCCGGGGAAACTTCCCTCTCAGAGGGGGAAATCATCGCCATCGTCATCACCAACGCTCCTCTCATCGGGAGGGGCAATCTCCATCAACATCTTCATCAGCACCATCTCATCTCAAAACCCTAGTTCATCTCTTGTATCCAATTCTTGTCTCCAAGTCCGGGATTGGTGCTAGTAGGTTGCTAGTAGTGTTAGTTACTCCTTGTAGCTGATGCTAGTTGGTTTAATTGGTGGAAGATTATATGTTCAAATGCTTTATGCATATTATTACCCCTCTGATTATGAACATGAATATGCTTTGTGAGTAGTTACGTTTGTTCCTGAGGACAAGGGAGAAGTCTTGCTATTAGTAGTCATGTGAATTTGGTATTCGTTCGATATTTTGATGAGATGTATGTTGTCTAGCCTCTAGTGGTGTTATGTGAACGTCGACCACATAGCACTTCACCATTATTTGGGCCTAGAGGAAGGCATTGGGAAGTAATAAGTAGATGATGGGTTGCTAGAGTGACAGAAGCTTAAACCCTAGTTTATGTGTGGCTTCGTAAGGGGCTGATTTGGATCCATATGTTTCATGCTATGGTTAGGTTTACCTTAATACTTTTGTTGTAGTTGCGGATGCTTGCAATAGAGGTTAATCATAAGTGGGATGCTTGTTCAAGTAAGGACAGCACCCAAGCACCGGTCCACCCACATGTCAAATTATCAAAGTACCGAACGCGAATCATATGAACATGATGAAAACTAGCTTGACGATATTCCCATGTGTCCTCAGGAGCGCTTTTCCTTATATAAGAGTTTGTCCAGGCTTGTCCTTTTCTACAAAAAGGATTGGGCCACCTTGTTGCACTTTATTTACTTTTGTTACTTGTTGCTCGTTACAAATTATCTTATCACAAAACTATCTGTTACCACTTATTTCAGTACTTGCAGAGAATACCTTGCTGAAACCCGCTTATCATTTCCTTCTACTCCTCATTGGGTTCGACACTCTTACTTATCGAAAGGACAATGATAGATCCCCTATACTTGTGGGTCATCAGTGTACTTTACTAGTGTTTATAGCAACCCCTCGGTATTTGATACTGGTTCAGTTGCTAAGAGTAGTAACTCAAAACGGGAATTGCAAAATAAACAGAGACTAGTTAAGGGCGAGGTGATGATGAGAGTTGGAAGTGATTCCAAGGTTGATAAGATCACCATCGCACACTCCCTTTACCTTCGGGGTTAGTGTTCAACCTAAAGTAAATGTTATTTGATGTTTGCGTTGAGCATAAATATGATTGGATCATGTTTATTGCAATACAGTTATTCATTTAAGTCAAAAAATAATTGTTGTTCTGTTTACATGAATAAAACATTCTATGGTCATACACTCAATATAAATGGTTTATTGAATCTCGATCGTAGTAATACACATATTCATAATATTGAAGCCAAAAGATGCAAAGTTAATAATGATAGTGCAACTTATATGTGGCACTATCGTTTAGGTCATATTGGTGTAAAGTGCATGAAGAAACTCCATGCTGATGGACTTTTGGAATCACTTGATGCTTGCGAACCATGCCTCATGGGAAAGATGACTAATACTCCGTTCTCCGGAACAATGGAGGGAGCAACTGACTTATTGGAAATAATACATACTGATGTATGCAATCTGATAAGTGTTGAGGCTCGCGGTGGGTATCATTATTTTCTGACCTTCATAGATGATTTGAGCAGATATGGGTATATCTACTTAATGAAACATAAGTCTGAAACATTTGAAAAGTTCAAAGAATTTCAGAGTGAAGTGGAAAATCATCGTAACAAGAAAATAAAGTTTCTACGATCTGATAGCGGAGGCAAATATTTGAGTTACGAGTCTGGTCTTCATTTGAAACAGTGTGGAATAGTTTCGCAACTCACGCCACCTCGAACACGACAGCATAATGGTGTATCCGAACGTTGTAATCGTACTTTATTGGATATGGTGCGATCTATGATGTCTCTTACTGATTTACCACTATCATTTTGGGGTTATGCATTAGAGACAACTGCATTCACGTTAAATAGGGCACCATCTAAATCCGTTGAGATGACACCGTATGAACTATGGTTTGGCAAGAAACCAAAGTTGTCGTTTCTTAAAGTTTGGGGTTGCGATGCTTATGTGAAAAAGTTTCAAACTGATAAGCTCGAACCCAAATCGGAGTAGTGCATCTTCATAGGATACCCAAAAGAAAATGTTGGGTACACCTTCTATCACAGATCAGAAGGCAAGATATTTTGTTGCTAAGAACCAATCCTTTCTAGAGAAGGAGTTTATCTCGAAAGAAGTGAGTGGGAGGAAAGTAGAACTTGATGAGGTCATTGTACCTTCTCCTGAATTGGAAAGTAGTTCATCACAGAAATCAGTTCCAGTGATTCCTACACCAATTAGTGAGGAAACTAATGATGATGATCATGAAACTTCAGATCAAGTTAGTATCGAACCTCGTAGGTCAATAGAGTACGGTCCGCACCAGAGTGGTACGGTAATCCTGTTCTGGAAGTCATGTTACTAGACCATGATGAACCTACGAACTATGAGAAAGCGATGATGAGCCCAGATTCCGCAAAATAGCTTCAAACCATGAAATCTGAGATGGGATCCATGTATGAGAACAAATTATGGACTTTGATTGGCTTGACCGATGATCGGTGAGTCATTGATAATAAATGGATCTTGAAGAGGAAGATGACGCTGATAGTGGTGTTACTATCTACAAAGCTCGAATTGTCGCAAAATGTTTTCGACAAGTTCAATGTGTTGACTATAATTAGATTTTCTCACTCGTATCGATGCTTAAAAGTCTGTCCGAATCATGTTAGTACTTGCCACATTTTATGAAATCTAGAAAGTGGATGTCAAAACTGCATTCCTTAATGGATTTCTTAAAGAAGAGTTGTATATGATGCAACCAGAAGGTTTTGTCGATCCTAAAGGTGCTAACAAAGTGAGCAAGCTCCAGAGATCCATCTATGGACTGGTGCAAGCATCTCGAAGTTGGAATATATGCTTTGATAAAGTGATCAAAGCATATGGTTTTATATAGACTTGCGGTGAAGCCTGTATTTACAAGAAAGTGACTGGGAACACTACATCATTTCTGATAAGTATATGTGAATGACATATTGTTGATCGGAAATAATGTAGAATTTTCTGGAAAGCATAAAGGAGTGTTTGAAAGGAGTTTTTCAAAGAAAGACCTCAGTGAAGCTACTTACATATTGAGCATCAAGATCTATAGAGATAAATCAAGACGCTTGATATATTTTCAATGAGTACATACCTTGACAAGATTTTGAAGTAGTTCAAAATGGAACAGTCAAAGAAGGAGTTCTTGCCCGTGTTGCGAAGTGTGAAGTTGAGTAAAGACTTAAAACCCGACCATGGCAGAAAATAGAAAGAGAATGAAAAGTCATTCCCTATGCCTCAGTCATAGGTTCTATAAAGTATGATATGCTATGTACCAGACCTATTGTGTACCTCACCATAAGTTTGGCAAGAGGGTACAATAGTGATCCAGGAGTGGATCACTGGACAATGGTCAAAATATCCTTAGTGGAATAAGGAAATGTTTCTCGGTTATGGAGGTGACAAAGAGTTCATCGTAAAGAGCTACGCTGATGCAATGTTTGACACCGATCTGGATGACTCTAAGTCTCAATCTATATACATATTGAAAGTGGGAGCAATTAGCTAGAGTAGCTCCGTGCAAAGCATTGTAGACATAGAAAATTTGCAAAATACATACGGCTCTGAATGTGGCAGACCCGTTGACTAAATTTCTCTCACAAGCAAAACATGATCACTCTTTGGGTGTTAATAACATAGCGATGTGAACTAGATTATTGACTCTAGTAAACCCTTTGGGTGTTAGTCACATGGAGATGTGAACTAATCACATAAAGATGTGAACTATTGGTGTTAAATCACATGACGATGTGAACTAGATTATTGACTCAAATCCAAGTGGGAGACTGGAGGAAATATGCCCTAGAGGCAATAATAAAGTTGCTATTTATATTTCCTTATATCATGATGAATTTTTATTATTCATGCTAGAATTGTATTAACCGGAAAGTTAGTACATGTGTGAATACATAGACAAACAGAGTGTCCCTAGTGTGCCTCTACTTGACTAGCTCATTAATCAAAGATGGTTAAGTTTCCTAGCCATGGACATGTGTTGTCATTTGATGAATGGGATCACATCATTAGAGAATGATGTGATGGACAAGACCCATCCGTTAGCTTAGCATAATGATCGTTTAGTTTTATTGCTACTGCTTTCTTCATGACTTATACATGTTCCTCTGACCTTGTGTGCTATCAAACGTCACAATGTAACTGGGTGATTATAACGATGCTCTACAAGTGTCTCCGATGGTGTTTGTTCAGTTGGCATAGATCGAGATTAGGATTTGTCACTCCATCTATAAAAGAGGTGTCTCTGGGCCCTCTCGGTAATGTACATCACTATGAGCCTTGCATCAATGTGACTAATGAGTTAGTTGCGGGATGATGCATTACGGAACGAGTAAAGAGACTTGCCGGTAACGACATTGAACTAGGTATGATGATACCGACGATTGAATCTCGGGCAAGTAACATACCGATGACAAAGGGAACAACGTATGTTGTTATGTGGTTTGACCGATAAAGATCTTCGTAGAATATGTAGGAGCCAATATGAGCATCTAGGTTCCGCTATTGGTTATTGACCGGAGATGTGTCTTGGTCATGTCTACATAGTTCTCGAACCCGTAGGGTCCGCACGCTTAATGTTCGAAGACGATTTGTATTATGAGTTATGTGATTTGATGTACCGAAGGTTGCTTGGAGTCCCAGATGATATCACGGACATGACGAGGAGTCTCGAAATGGTCGATACGTAAAGATCGATATATTGGAAGGCTATATTCGGACATCTGAAAGGTTCCGAGTGATTCGGGTATTTTTCGGAGTAACGGAGAGTTACGGGAATTCGCCGGGGAAGTAAGGGGCCATACGGGAAAGGAGAGAAGGGCCTCAAGGGGTGGCTGCGCCCCCCCCCCCCCATGGGCTGGTCCGAATTGGACTGGGGAGGGGGCGGCGCCCCCCTCTTTCCTTCTCTCCCTCTTCCCCTTCCTTCTTCTCCTACTCCAACTAAGGAAGGGGGGAAACCTACTCCTACTAGGAGTTGGAATCCCCCTTGGGGCACGCCATAGAGAGGGATGGCCCTCCTCTCCTCTACTCCTTTATATACGGGGGAGGAGGGCACCCCTTAGACACACAAGTTGATAGTTTAGCCGTGTGCGGTGCCCCCTCCACAGATTTTCACCTCGGTCATATCGTTGCAGTGCTTAGGCGAAGCCCTGCGCTGGTAGCTTCATCATCACCATCATCACGTCGTCATGCTGACGAAACTCTCCCTCGACCTCTGCTGGATCTAGAGTTCGCGGGACATCACCGAGCTGAACGTGTGCAGACCGCAGAGGTGTTGTACCTTCATACTAGGATCGGTCGGATCGCGAAGACGTACAACTACATCAACCCCGTTTCCATAACGCTTCCGCTTACGGTCTACAAGGGTACGTGGACAATACTCTTCCCTCTCGTTGCTATGCATCACCTAGATAGATCTTGCGTGTGCGTAGGATTTTTTTTGAAATAGCTGCTGCTGGGAGGCAGCCCGAGACGCGCGATTAGGGTTGGCCGCCCGCTGCTGGCCCTTTGCTACATCTTGAGCACTGCGTTGGTTTTCCCCAAAGAGGAAGGGATGATGCAGCAAAGTAGCATAAGTATTTTCCTTAGTTTTTGAGAACCAAGGTATCAATCCAGTAGGAGGCTACGAGCGAGTCCCTCGTACCTACACAAAACAAATAAATCCTCGCGACCAACGCGAATAGGGATTGCCAATCCCTACACAGCCACTTACGAGAGTGAGATCTGATAGATATGATAAGATAATATTTTTGGTATTTTTGTGATAAAGATGCAAAGTAAAATAAAGGCAAAGTAAAAAAGCAAAGGAAATAACTAAGTAGTAGGAGATTAATATGATAAAGATAGACCCGGGGGCCATAGTTTCACTAGTGGCTTCTCTCGAGAGCATAAGTATTCTACGGTGGTGAACAAATTACTGTTGAGCAATTGACAGAATTGAGCATAGTTATGAGAATATCAAGGTATGATCATGTATATAGGCATCACGTCCGAGACAAGTAGACCGACTCCTGCCTGCATCTACTACTATTACTCCACTCATCGACCTCTATCCAGCATGCATCTAGAGTATTAAGTTAAAAAACAGAGGAACGCCTTAAGCAAGATGACATGATGTAGAGGGATAAACTCATGCAATATGATGAAAACACCATCTTGTTATCCTTGATGGCAACAATACAATACGTGCCTTGCTGCCCCTACTGTCACTGGGAAAGGACACCACAAGATTGAACCCAAAGCTAAGCACTTCTCCCATTGCAAGAAAGATCAATCTAGTAGGCCAAACCAAACTGATAATTCGAAGAGACTTGCAAAGATAACCAATCATACATAAAATAATTCAGAGAAGATTCAAATATTGTTCATAGATAGACTTGATCATAAACCCACAATTCATCGGCCTCAACAAACACACCGCAAAAAGAAGATTACATCGAATAGTTCTCCACAAGACAGGGGAGAACATTGTATTGAGATCCAAAAAGAGAGAAGAAGCCATCTAGCTACTAACTATGGACCCGTAGGTCTGAGGTAAACTACTCACACTTCATCGGAGGGGCTATAATGTTGATGTAGAAGCCCTCCGTGATTGATGCCCCCTCCCGCGGAGCTCCGGAACAGGCCCCAAGATGGGATCTCGTGAATACAAAAAGTTGCGGCAGTGGAATTAGGTTTTTGGCTCCGTATCTGATCGTTTGGGGGTACGTAGGTATATATAGGAGGAAGGAGTACGTCGGTGGAGCAACAGGGGGCCCACGAGGGTGGAGGGCGCGCTTGGGGGGTAGGCGTGCCCCCTACCTCGTGGCCTCCTCTTTTGTGTCTTGACATAGGGTCCAAGTCTCCCGGGTCTTGTTCATTGAGAAAATCACGTTCCCGAAGGTTTCATTCCATTTGGACTCCGTTCGATATTCCTTTTCTTTGAAACCCTAAAACAGGCAAAAAACAACAATTCTAGGCTGGGCCTCCGGTTAATAGGTTAGTCCCAAAAAAATATAAAAGTGGAAAATAAAGCCCAATAATGTCCAAAACAGTAGATAATATAGCATGGAGCAAACAAAAATTATAGATACGTTGGAGACGTATCAAGCATCCCCAAGCTTAATTCCTGCTCGTCCTCGAGTAGGTAAATGATAAAAACAGAATTTTTGATGCAGAGTGCTACTTGGCATAATTTTAATGTAATTCTTCTTAATTGTGGTATGAATATTCAGATCCGAAAGATTCAAGAAAAAAGTTTAATATTGACATAAAAATAATAATACTTCAAGCATACTAACAAAGCAATTATCTCTTCTCAAAATAGCATGGCCAAAGAAAGTTATCCCTACAAAATCATATAGTCTGGCTATGCTCCATCTTCAGCACACAAAATATTTAAATCCTGCACAACCCCGATGACAAGCCAAGCAATTGTTTCATACTTTTGACATTCTCAAAACTTTTTCAATCTTCACACAATACATGAGCGTGAGCCATGGACATAGCACTATAGGTGGACTAGAATGGTGGTTGTGGAGAAGACAAAAAGGGAGAAGATAGTCTCACATCAACTAGGCGTATCAATGGGCTATGGAGGTGCCCATCAATAGATATCAATGTGAGTGAGTAGGGATTGCCATGCAACGGATGCACTAGAGCTATAAGTATATGAAAGCTCAAAAAGAACGAAGTGGGTGTGCATCCAACTTGCTTGCTCATGAAGACCTAGGGCATTTTGAGGAAGCCCATCATTGGAATATACAAGCCAAGTTCTATAATGAAAAATTCCCACTAGTATATGGAAGTGATAACATAGGAGACTCTCTATCATGAATATCATGGTGCTACTTTGAAGCACAAGTGTGGTAAAAGGATAGTAACATTGTCCCTTCTCTCTTTTTCTCTCATTTTTTATTGGGCCTTGATAACCCGCAAGTATAGGGGATCGCAACAGTTTTCGAGGGTAAAGTATTCAACCCAAATTTATTGATTCGACACAAGGGGAGCCAAAGAATATTCTCAAGTATTAGCGGCTGAGTTGTCAATTCAACCACACCTGGAAACTTAATATCTGCAGCAAAGTGTTTAGTAGCAAAGTAATATGATAGTAGTGATAATGGTAGCAAAAGGTAACAGTAGTAAAAGCAATGTTTTTGGTATTTTGTAATGATGATAGCAATAGCAACGGGAAAGTAAATAAGCGAAGAACAATATATGGAAAGCTCGTAGGCAATGGATCGGTGATGGAGAATTATGCCGGATGCGGTTCATCATGTAACAGTCATAACCTAGGGTGACACGGAACTAGCTCCAGTTCTTCAATGTAATGTAGGCATGTATTCCGAATATAGTCATACGTGCTTATGGAAAAGAACTTGCATGACATCTTTTGTCCTACCCTCCCGTGGCAGCGGGGTCCTTACGAAAACTAAGGGGTATTAAGGCCTCCTTTTAATAGAGAACCGGAACAAAGCATTAACACATAGTGAATACATCAACTCCTCAAACTACGGTCATCACCGGTAAGTATCCTGATTATTGTCACTTCGGGGTTAACGGATCATAACACATAATAGGTGACTATAGACTTGCAAGATAGGATCAAGAACACTTATATATTGATGAAAACATAATAGGTTCAGATCTGAAATCAAGGCACTCGGGCCCTAGTGACAAGCATTAAGCATATCAAAGTCATAGCAACATCAATCTCAGAACATAGTGGACACTAGGGATCATACCCTAACAAAACTAACTCGATTACATGATAGATCCCATCCAACCCATCACCGTCCAGCAAGCCTACGATGGAATTACTCATGCACGGCGGTGAGCATCATGAAATTGGTGATGGAGGATGGTTGATGATGACGATGGCGACGGATTCCCCTCTCCGGAGCCCCGAACGGACTCCAGATCAGCCCTACCGAGAGGTTTTAGGGCTTGGCGGCGGCTCTGTATCGTAAAACGCAATGATTTCTTCTCTCTGATTTTTTTCTCCCCGAAACACAATATATGGAGTTAGAGTTGGAGTCGGAGAGGCAACAGGGGGCCCACGAGTTAGGGGGGCACACCCTAGGGGGGCAGGCGCGCCCCCACCCTCGTGGAGAGGTGGCGAGCCCCCTGGCCTTCATATTTTGTAGGTATTTTCATATTTTCTAAAAAGTGGCTCCGTGAAGTTTCAGGTCATTCCGAGAACATTTGCTCCTGCGCATAAATAACACCATGGTAATTCTGCTGAAAACAGCGTCAGTCCGGGTTAGTTCCATTCAAATCATGCAAGTTAGAGTCCAAAACAAGGGCAAAAGTGTTTGGAAAAGTAGATATGTTGGAGACGTATCAGGCCTTTTCTCTCTCTTTTTTATGGCCTCTTTTCTTTCTCCTTTTTTTTATTTTTCGTTCGGAGTCTCATCCCGACTTGTGGGGGAATCATAGTCTCCATCATCCTTTCCTCACTGGGACAATGCTCTAATAATGATGATCATCACACTTTTATTTTTCTTACAACTCAACAATTACAACTCGATACTTAGAACAAAATATGACTCTATATGAATGCCTCCGGCGGTGTACCGGGATATGCAATGAATCAAGCGTGACACGTATGAAAGAATTATGAATGGTGGCTTTTCCACAAATACGATGTCAACTACATGATCATGCTAAGCAATATGACAATGATGGAGTGTGTCATAATAAACGGAATGGTGGAAAGTTGCATGGCAATATATCTCGGAATGTCTATGGAAATGCCAGAGTAGGTAGGTATGGTGGCTGTTTTGGGGAAGGTATATGGTGGGTGTATGATACCGGCGAAAGGTGCAGAGTATTAGAGAGGCTAGCAAAGGTGGAAGGGTGAGAAAAGTGCGTATAATCCATGGACTCAACATTAGTCATAAAGACCTCATATACTTATTGCAAAAATCTACAAGTTATCAAAGCAAAGTATTACGCGCATGCTCCTAGGGGGATAGATTGGTAGGAAAATGAAGGAAATATTCCCTAGAGGCAATAATAAAGTTATTATTTATTTCCTTATATCATGATAAATGTTTATTATTCATGCTAGAATTGTATTAACCGAAAACATAATACATGTGTGAATACATAGACAAACAGAGTGTCACTAGTATGCCTCTACTAGACTAGCTCGTTAATCAAGGATGGTTATGTTTCCTAACCATGAACAAAGAGGTGTTGTTTGATTAATGGGATCACATCATTAGGTGAATGATCTGATTGACATGACCCATTCCATTAGCTTAGCACCCGATCGTTTAGTATGTTGCTATTGCTTTCTTCATGACTTATACATGTTCCTATGACTATGAGATTATGCAACTCCCGTTTGCCAGAGGAACACTTTGTGTGCTACCAAACGACAACGTAACTGGGTGATTATAAAGGTGCTCCACAGGTGTCTCCAAAGGTAGATGTTGGGTTGGCGTATTTCGAGATTAGGATTTGTCACTCCGATTGTCGGAGAGGTATCTCTGGGCCCTCTCGGTAATACACATCACATAAGCCTTGCAAGCATTGCAACTAATGAGTTAGTTGTGAGACGATGTATTACAGAACGAGTAAAGAGACTTGCCAGTAACAAGATTGAACTAGGTATTGAGATACCGACGATCGAATCTCGGGCAAGTAACATACCGATGACAAAGGGAACAACGTATGTTGTTATGTGGTCTGACCGATAAAAGATCTTCGTAGAATATGTAGGAGCCAGTATGAGCATCCAGGTTCCGCTATTGGTTATTGACCGGAGACATGTCTCGGTCATGTCTACATTGTTCTCGAACCCGTAGGGTCCGCATGCTTAAGTTTTTGATGACAATTAAATTATGAGTTTATGCATTTTGATGTACCGAAGTTTGTTCGGAGTCCCGGATGTGATCATGGACATGACGAGGAGTCTCGAAATGGTCGAGACATAAAGATTGATATATTGGAAGCCTATATTTGGATATCAGAAGTGTTTCGGGTGAAATCGGGATTTTACCAGATTACCGGGAGGTTACCGGAACCCCCGGGAGGTATATGGGCCTTAGTGGGCCTTAGTGGAAGAGAGGAGAGGTGGCCAGGGCTGGGCCGCGCGCCCCTCCCCCCCTAGTCCGAATAGGACAAGGAGAGGGGGCCGGCGCCCCCCTACCTTCTCTCTCTCCTCTTTCCCCCCTCCCGAATCCTATTCCAACTAGGAAAGGGGGGAATCCTACTCCCGGAGGGAGTAGGACTCCTCCTGGCGCGCCCTATCCTGGTCGGCCGCACCCCCCTTGATCCTTCATATATGGAGGCAGGGGGCACCCCTAGACACACACGTTGATCCACGTGATCATATTCTTAGCCGTGTGCGGTGCCCCCTTCCACCATAGTCCTCGATAATATTGTAGCGGTGCTTAGGCGAAGCCCTGCGATGGTAGTACATCAAGATCGTCACCACGCCGTCGTGCTGACGGAACTCTTCCCCGACACTTTGCTGGATCAGAGTCCGGGGATCATCATCGAGCTGAACGTGTGCTAGAACTCGGAGGTGCCGTAGTTTCGGTGCTTGATCGGCCGGGCCGTGAAGACGTACGACTACATCAACCACGTTGTGCTAACGCTTCCGTTGTCGATCTACAAGGGTACGTAGATCACACTCTCCCCTCTCGTTGCTATGTGTCACCATGATCTTGCGTGTGCGTAGGAATTTTTTTGAAATTACTACGAAACCCAACAGTGGCATCCGAGCCTAGGTTTTATATGTTGATGTTATATGCACGAGTAGAACACAAGTGAGTTGTGGGCGATATAAGTCATACTGCTTACCAGCATGTCATACTTTGGTTCGGCGGTATTGTTCGACGAAGCGGCCCGGACCGACATTACGCGTACGCTTACGCGAGACCGGTTCTCTCGACGTGCTTTGCACAAAGGTGGCTAGCGGGTGACAGTTTCTCCAACTTTAGTTGAACCGAGTGTGGCTATGCCCGATCCTTGCGAAGGTTAAAACAGCACCAACTTGACAAACTATAATTGTGGTTTTGATGCGTAGGTAAGATTGGTTCTTGCTTAAGCCCGTAGCAGCCACTTAAAACATGCAACAACAGTAGAGGACGTCTAACTTGTTTTTGCAGGGCATGTTGTGATGTGATATGGTCAAGACATGATGCTAAATTTTATTGTATGAGATGATCATGTTTTGTAACCGAGTTATCGGCAACTGGCAGGAGCCATATGGTTGTCGCTTTATTGTATGCAATGCAATCGCGCTGTAATGCTTTACTTTATCACTAAGCGGTAGCGATAGTCGTGGAAGCATAAGATTGGCGAGACGACAACGATGCTACGATGGAGATCAAGGTGTCGCACCGATGACGATGGTGATCGCGATGGTGCTTCGAAGATGGAGATCACAAGCACAAGATGATGATGGCCATATCATATCACTTATATTGATTGCATGTGATGTTTGTCTTTTATGCATCTTATATTGCTTTGATTGACGGTAGCATTATAAGATGATCTCTCACTAATTATCAAGAAGTGTTCTCCCTGAGTATGCACCGTTGCGAAAGTTTTTCGTGCTGAGACACCACGTGATGATCGGGTGTGATAGGCTCTACGTTCAAATACAACGGCTGCAAAACAGTTTCACACGCGGAATACTCAGGTTATACTTGACGAGCCAAGCATATACAGATATGGCCTCGGAACACGGAGACTAAAAGGTCGAGCGTGAATCATATAGCAAATATGATCAACATAGCGATGTTCACCAATGAAACTACTCCATCTCACGTGATGATCGGACATGGTTTAGTTGATTTGGATCACGTAATCACTTAGAGGATTAGAGGGATGTCTATCTAAGTGGGAGTTCTTAAGTAATATGATTAATTGAACCTAAATTTATCATGAACTTAGTACCTGATAGTATCTTGCTTATTTATGTTTGATTGTAGATAGATGGCTCGTGCTGTTGTTCCATTGAATTTTAATGCGTTCCTTGAGAAAGCAAAGTTGAAAGATGATGGTAGCAATTACACGGACTGGGTCCGTAACTTGAGGATTATCCTCATTGCTGCACAGAAGAATTACGTCCTAGAAGCACCACTGGGTGCCAGGCCTGCTGCTGGAGCAACGCCAGATGTTATGAATGTCTGGCAGAGCAAAGCTGATGACTACTCGATAGTTCAGTGTGCCATGCTTTACGGCTTAGAATCGGGACTTCAACGACGTTTTGAACATCATGGAGCATATGAGATGTTCCTGGAGTTGAAGTTAATATTTCAAGCAAATTCCCGGATTGAGAGATATGAAGTCTCCAATAAGTTCTATAGCTGCAAGATGGAGGAGAACAATTCTGTCAGTGAGCATATACTCAAAATGTCTGGGTATAATAATCACTTGATTCAATTGGGAGTTAATCTTCCAGATGATTGCGTCATTGACGTAATTCTCCAATCACTGCCACCAAGCTACAAGAGCTTCGTGATGAACTATAATATGCAAGGGATGAATAAGACTATTCCCGAGCTCTTCGCAATGCTGAAAGGTGCGGAGGTAGAAATCAAGAAGGAGCATCAAGTGTTGATGGTCAACAAGACCACTAGTTTCAAGAAAAAGGGCAAAGGGAAGAAGAAGGGGAACTTCAAAAAGAACAGCAAGCAAGTTGCTGCTCAAGAGAAGAAACCCAAACCTGGACCTAAGCCTGAAACTGAGTGCTTCTACTACAAGTAGACTGGTCACTGGAAGCGGAACTGCCTCAAGTATTTGGCAGATAAGAAGGATGGCAAGGTGAACAAAGGTATATGTGATATACATGTTATTGATGTGTACCTTACTAATGCTCGCAGTAGCACCTGGGTATTTGATACTGGTTCTGTTGCTAATATTTGCAACTCCAAACAGGGACAACGGATTAAGCGAAGATTGGCTAAGGACGAGGTGACGATGCGCATGGGAAACGGTTTCAAAGTCGATGTGATCGCAGTCGGGATGCTACCTCTACATCTACCTTCGGGATTAATATTAGACCTAAATAATTGTTATTTGGTGCCAGCGTTAAGCATGAACATTATATCTGGATCTTGTTTGATGCGAGACGGTTATTCATTTAAATCAGAGAATAATGGTTGTTCTATTTACATGAGTAATATCTTTTATGGTCATGCACCCTTAAAGAGTGGTCTATTCTTATTAAATCTTGATAGTAGTGACATATTCATAGTGTTGAAACCAAAAGATGCAGAGTTGATAATGATAGTGCAACTTAGTTGTGGCACTGCCGTTTAGGTCATATCGGTATAAAGCGCATGAAGAAACTCCATACTGATGGGCTTTTGGAACCACTTGATTATGAATCACTTGGTACTTGCGAACCGTGCCTTATGGGTAAGATGACAAAAACACCGTTCTCCGGTACTATGGAGAGAGCAACAGATTTGTTAGAAATCATACATACAGATGTATGTGGTCCGATGAATGTTGAGGCTCGTGGCGGATATCGTTATTTTCTCACCTTCACAGATGACTTAAGCAGATATGGGTATATCTACTTAATGAAACACAAGTCTGAAACATTTGAAAAGTTCAAGGAATTTCAGAGTGAAGTTGAAAATCATCGTAACAAGAAAATAAAATTCCTACGATCTGATCGTGGAGGAGAATATTTGAGTTACGAGTTTGGTGTACATTTGAAACAATGTGGAATAGTTTCGCAACTCGCGCCCCCGGGAACACCACAGCATAATGGTGTGTCCGAACGTCATAATCATACTTTACTAGATATGGTACGATCTATGATGTCTCTTACTGATTTACCGCTATCGTTTTGGGGATGCGCTCTAGAGACGGCTGCATTTACGTTAAATAGGGCACCATCAAAATCAGTTGGGACGACGCCTTATAAACTGTGGTTTGGTAAGAAACCAAAGTTGTCGTTTCTGAAAGTTTGGGGCTGCGATGCTTATGTGAAAAATCTTCAACCTGATAAGCTCGAACCCAAATCGGAGAAATGTGTCTTCATAGGATATCCAAAGGAAACTATTGGATACACCTTCTATCACAGATCCGAAGGCAAGACTTCTATTGCTAAATTCTGAAACTTTCTGGAGAAGGAGTTTCTCTCGAAAGAAGTGAGTGGGAGGAAAGTAGAACTTGACGAGGTAACTGTACCTACTCCCTTATTGGAAAGTAGTACATCACAGAAACATGTTTCTATGACACCTACACCAATTAGTGAGGAAGCTAATGATAATGATCATGAAACTTCAGAACAAGATACTACTGAACCTCGTAGATCAACCAGAGTGAGATCCGCGCCAGAGTGGTACGGTAATCCTGTTCTGGAAGTCATGCTACTAGATCATGATGAACCTACGAACTATGAAGAAGCGATGGTGAGCCCAGATTCCGCAAAATGGCTTGAAGCCATGAAATCTGAGATGGGATCCATGTATGAGAGCAAAGTATGGACTTTGGTTGACTTGCCCAATGATCGGCAAGCAATTGAGAATAAATGGATCTTCAAGAAGAAGACTGACGCTGACGGTAATATTACTGTCTACAAAGCTCGACTTGTCGCAAAAGGTTTTCGGCAAGTTCAAGGGGTTGACTACGATGAGACCTTCTCACCCGTAGCGATGCTTAAGTCTGTCCGAATCATGTTAGCAATTGCCGCATTTTATGATTATGAAATTTGGCAGATGGATGTCAAAACTGCATTCCTGAATGGATTTCTGGAAGAAGAGTTGTATATGATGCAACCAGAAGGTTTTGTCGATCCAAAGGGAGCTAACAAAGTGTGCAAGCTCCAGCGATCCATTTATGGACTGGTGCAAGCCTCTCGGAGTTGGAATAAACGCTTTGATAGTGTGATCAAAGCATTTGGTTTTATACAGACTTTTGGAGAAGCCTGTATTTACAAGAAAGTGAGTGGGAGCTCTGTAGCATTTCTAATATTATATGTGGATGACATATTACTAATTGGAAATGATATAGAATTTCTGGATAGCATAAAGGGATACTTGAATAAGAGTTTTTCAATGAAAGACCTCGGTGAAGCTGCTTACATATTAGGCATAAAGATCTATAGAGATAGATCAAGACGCTTAATTGGACTTTCACAAAGCACATACCTTGACAAAGTTTTGAAGAAGTTTAAAATGGATCAAGCAAAGAAAGGGTTCTTGCCTGTGTTACAAGGTGTGAAGTTGAGTCGGACTCAATGCCCGACCACTGCAGAAGATAGAGAGAAAATGAAAGATGTTCCCTATGCTTCAGCCATAGGCTCTATCATGTATGCAATGCTGTGTACCAGACCTGGTGTGTGCCTTGCTATAAGTCTAGCAGGGAGGTACCGAAGTAATCCAGGAGTGGATCACTGGACAGCGGTCAAGAACATCCTGAAATACCTGAAAAGGACTAAGGATATGTTTCTCGTTTATGGAGGTGACAAAGAGCTAATCGTAAATGGTTACGTCGATGCAAGCTTTGACACTGATCCGGACGATTCTAAATCGCAAACCGGATACGTGTTTACATTAAACGGTGGAGCTGTCAGTTGGTGCAGTTCTAAACAAAGCGTCGTGGCGGGATCTACGTGTGAAGCGGAATACATAGCTGCTTCGGAAGCAGCAAATGAAGGAGTCTGGATGAAGGAGTTCATATCCGATCTAGGTGTCGTACCTAGTGCATCGGGTCCAATGAAAATCTTTTGTGACAATACTGCTGCAATTGCCTTGGCAAAGGAATCCAGATTTCACAAAAGAACCAAGCACATCAAGAGACGCTTCAATTCCATCCGGGATCTAGTCCAGGTGGGAGACATAGAGATTTGCAAGATACATACGGATCTGAATGTAGCAGACCCATTAACTAAGCCTCTTCCACGGGCAAAACATGATCAACACCAAGGCTCCATGGGTGTTAGAATCATTACTGTGTAATCTAGATTATTGACTCTAGTGCAAGTGGGAGACTGAAGGAAATATGCCCTAGAGGCAATAATAAAGTTATTATTTATTTCCTTATATCATGATAAATGTTTATTATTCATGCTAGAATTGTATTAACCGGAAACATAATACATGTGTGAATACATAGACAAACAGAGTGTCACTAGTATGCCTCTACTAGACTAGCTCGTTAATCAAAGATGGTTATGTTTCCTAACCATTAACAAAGAGTTGTTGTTTGATTAACGGGATCACATCATTAGGTGAATGATCTGATTGACATGACCCATTCCATTAGCTTAGCACCCGATCGTTTAGTATGTTGCTATTGCTTTCTTCATGACTTATACATGTTCCTATGACTATGAGATTATGCAACTCCCGTTTGCCGGAGGAACACTTTGTGTACTACCAAACGTCACAACGTAACTGGGTGATTATAAAGGTGCTCTACAGGTGTCTCCAAAGGTACATGTTGGGTTGGCGTATTTCGACATTAGGATTTGTCACTCCGATTGTCGGAAAGGTATCTCCGGGCCCTCTCGGTAATACACATCACATAAGCCTTGCAAGCATTGCAACTAATGAGTTAGTTGTGAGATGATGTATTACAGAACGAGTAAAGAGACTTGCCGGTAACAAGATTGAACTAGGTATTGAGATACCAACGATCGAATCTCGGGCAAGTAACATACCGATGACAAAGGGAACAACGTATGTTGTTATGTGGTCTGACCGATAAAAGATCTTCGTAGAATATGTAGGAGCCAATATGAGCATCCAGGTTCTGCTATTGGTTATTGACCGGAGACGTGTCTCGGTCATGTCTACATTGTTCTCGAACCCGTAGGGTCCGCACGCTTAAGGTTTTGATGACAATTATATTATGAGTTTATGCATTTTGATGTACCGAAGTTTGTTCGGAGTCCTGGATGTGATCACGGACATGACGAGGAGTCTCGAAATGGTCGAGACATAAAGATTGATATATTGGAAGCCTATATTTGGATATCGGAAGTGTTCCGGGTGAAATCGGGATTTTACCGGATTACTAGGAGGTTACCGGAACCCCCCGGGAGGTATATGGGCCTTAGTGGGCCTTAGTGGAAGAGAGGAGAGGTGGCCAGGGCTGGGTCGCGCGCCCCTCCCCCTAGTCCGAATAGGACAAGGAGAGGGGGCCGGCGCCCCCCTTCCTTCTCTCTCTCCTCTTTCCCCCCTCCCGAATCCTATTCCAACTTGGAAAGGGGGGAATCCTACTCCCAGAGGGAGTAGGACTCCTTCTGGCGCACCCTATCCTGGCCGGCCGCACCCCCCCCCCCTTGATCCTTTATATACGGAGG
>NC_041384.1:521591100-521598923 GCF_002162155.2 Triticum dicoccoides | reverse complement strand
GAGGGCACCCCTAGACACACAAGTTGATCCACGTGATCATATTCTTAGCCGTGTGCGGTGCCCCTTTCCACCATAGTCCTCGATAATATTGTAGCGGTTCTTAGGCGAAGCCCTGCGACGGTAGTACATCAAGATCGTCACCACGCCGTCGTGCTGACAGAACTCTTCCCCGACACTTTGCTGGATCGGAGTCCGGGGATCGTCATCGAGCTGAACGTGTGCTAGAACTCGGAGGTGTCGTAGTTTCGGTGCTTGATCGGTCGGGCCGTGAAGACGTACGACTACATCAACCACATTGTGCTAACGCTTCCGTTGTCGATCTACAAGGGTACGTAGATCACACTCTCCCCTCTCGTTGCTATGCATCACCATGATCTTGCGTGTGCATAGGAATTTTTTTGAAATTACTACGAAACCCAACAGAAAATACCATCGCTCGTCCCCGACCGCCACTCATAAGGAAGACAATCAAAAAATAAATCATGCTCCGACTTCATTACATAGCGGTTCACCATACGTGCATGCTACGGGAATCACAAACTTTAACACAAGTATTTCTCAAATTCACAACTACTCAACTAGCACAACTTTAATATCACCATCTTTATATCTCAAAACAGTTATCAAGCATCAAACTTCTCATAGTATTCAACACACTCATAAGAAAGTTTTATTATTAATCTTGTATACCAAGCATACTAGGATTTTAAGCAAATTACCATGCTATTTAAGACTCTCAAAATAATCTAAGTGAAGCATGAGAGATCAATAGTTTCTATAAAACAAATCCACCACCGTGCTCTAAAAGATATAAGTGAAGTACTAGAGCAAAACTACATAACTCAAAAGATATAAGCGAAGCACATAGAGTATTCTAACATATTCCAAATCATGTATGGCTCTCTCAAAAGGTGTGTACAGCAAGGATGATTGTGGTAAACTAAAAATTACAGAATCAAATCATACAAGACGCTCCAAGCAAAACACATATCATGTGGCGAATAAAAATATAGCTCCAAGTAAAGTTACCGATAGAAGTAGACGAAAGAGGGGATGCCTTCCGGGGCATCCCCAAGCTTTGGCTTTTAGGTGTCCTTAGATTATCTTGGGGGTGCCATGGGCATCCCCAAGCTTAGGATCTTTCCACTCCTTGTTCATAATCCATCAAATTTTTACCCAAAACTTGAAAACTTCACAACACAAAACTTAAAGTAGAAAATCTCGTGAGCTCCGTTAGCGAAAGAAAACAAAAGACCGCTTCAAGGTACTGTAATGAACTCATTATTTATTTATATTAGTGTTATACCTACTGTATTCCAACTTCTCTATGGTTTATAAACTATTTTACTAGCCATAGATTCATCAAAATAAGCAAACAACACACGAAAAACAGAATATGTCAAAAACAGAACAGTCTGAAGAAATCTGTAGCTAGCGCAAGATCTGGAACCCCAAAAATTATAAAATAAATTACTGGACGTGAGGAATTTATCTATTAATCATCTACAAAAATAATTAACTAAATAGAACTTTCCAAATGAAAATGGCAGCAGTTCTCGTGAGCGCTAAAGTTTCTGTTTTTTACAGCAAGTGTAACAAGACTTTCCCCAAGTCTTCCCAACGGTTCTACTTGGCACAAACACTAATTAAACACAAAAACACAACCTAAACAGAGGCTAGATAAATTATTTATTACTAAACAGGAGCAAAGAGTAAGGAATAAAAATAAAATTGGGTTGCCTCACAACAAGCGCTATCGTTTAACGCCCCTAGCTAGGCATAACAAGCAAGGATAGATCTAGGTATGGCCATCTTTGGTAGGCAATCCATAAGTGGATCTCATAATAGATTCATAAGGTAATTTAATTTTCTTTCTAGGAAAGTGTTCCATGCCTTTCCTTAATGGAAATTGGAATCTAATATTTCCTTCCTTCATATCAATAATTGCACCAATCGTTCAAAGGAAAGGTCTACCAAGAATAATAGGACATGAAGGATTGCGATCTATGTCAAGAACAATAAAATCTACGGGCATATAATTTCAATTGGCAACAATAAGAACATCATTAGTTCTTCCCATAGGTTTCTTAATAGTGGAATCCGCAAGGTGCAAGTTTAAAGAGCAATCATCAAAATTACGGAAACCTAACAAATCACACAAAGTCTTTGGAATCATGGAAACACTAGCACCCAAATCACATAGCATTCATGATCTTTAATTTTAATTTTAATAGTTGGTTCCCAGTCATCATAAAGATTTCTAGGGATAGAAACTTCCAATTCAAGTTTTTCTTCATAAGATTGCATCAAGGCATCAACGATATGTTTAGTAAACGCTTTATTTTGACTATAAGCATGAGGAGAATTTAGCACGGATTGCAACAAGGAAATACAATAAATCAAAGAGCAATTTTCATAGTTAAATTCCTTGAAATCCATAGTAGTGGGTTTAGCAACATCTAGAGTTTTAACTTCTTCAATCCCAATTTTATCAATTTTAGTATCAAGATCAACAAATTCTGAATTCTTGGAACGCCTTCTAGGTAAAGGTGGATCATATTCAGTCCCATCATTATTAAGATTCATATTGTAAAACAAAGATTTAATAGGGGACACATCAATAACTTTTAGATCTTCATCATTATTTTCATAGCAACTAGAAGAACACGCTCTTGTAAAGGCATCTTTCTTAGCACGCATCGTAGCGGTTCTTTCTTTGCACTCATCAATGGAAATTATCATGGCTTTGAGAGACTCATTAACATCATGCTTAGGTGGAATAGATCTAAGTTTCAAAGAATCAACATCAAGAGAAATTCTATCAACGTTCCTAGCCAACTCATCAATCTTAAGCAATTTTTCTTCAATCAAAGCATTAAAATTCTTTTGCGAAGTAATAAATTCTTTAATATTAGATTCAAAATCAGAGGGCATCTTATTATAATTTCCATAAGAATCGTTGTAGGAGTTACCATAATTATTAGAGGGATTACTAGGATAAGGCCTAGGATTAAAATTTCCTCTATACGCGTTGTTACCAAAATTGTTCCTACCAACAAAATTCACATCCATAGATTTATTATTATTCTCAATCAAAGTAGACAAGGGCATATCATTAGGATCAGAAGAAACACTCTTATTAGCAAATAATTTCATAAGTTCATCCATCTTTCCACTCAAAACATTAATTTCTTCTATCGCATGCACCTTTTTATTAGTAGATCTTTCAGTATGCCATTGAGAATAATTAACCATAATATTATCTAGGAGTTTAGTAGCTTCTCCTAAAGTGATTTCTATAAAAGTGCCTCCCGCGGCCGAATCTAAAAGATTTCTAGAAGCAAAATTCAATCCGGCGTAAAAATTTGGTATAATCATCCACAAATTTAAACCATGAGTAGGGCAATTACGTATCATTAGTTTCATTCTCTCCCAAGCTTGTGCAACATGTTCATGATCAAGTTGCTTAAAATTCATAATATCGTTTCTAAGAGATATGATCTTAGCGGGAGGAAAATACTTAGAGATAAAAGCATCTTTGCACTTATTCCATGAATCAATACTATTTTTAGGCAAAGACGAAAACCAAGCTTTAGCATGATCTCTAAGTGAAAAAGGAAATAGCTTCAATTTAACAATATCATTATCCATGTCTTTATTCTTTTGCATATCACACAAATCAACGAAGCTATTTAGATGGGTAGCGGCATCTTCACTAGGAAGGCCGGAAAACGGATCTTTCATGACAAGATTCAGCAAAGCAGTATTAATATCACAAGATTCAGCATCAGTAAGAGGAGCAATCGGAGTGCTAATAAAATCATTGTTGTTGGTATTGGTGAAGTCACACAATTTAGTGTTATCTTGAGCCATCGTGACAAGCAAGCAAACTAACACACAAGCAAAAAGCAAGCGGGCAAAAAGAGGCAAGTAGAGAAAGAGATGGAGGATAGAGAGAGAGAGGGCGAATAAAACGGCAAGGGTGAAGTGGGGGAGAGGAAAACGAGAGGCAAATGGCAAATAATGTAATGCGGGAGATAAGGGTATGTGATGGGTACTTGGTATGTTGACTTTTGCATAGACCTCCCCGGCAACGGCGCCAGAAATCCTTCTTGCTACCTCTTGAGCACTGCGTTGGTTTTCCCCGAAGAGGAAGGGATGATGCAGCAAAGTAGCGTAAGTATTTCCCTTAGTTTTTGAGAACCAAGGTATCAATCAAGTAGGAGGCTACGGGTGAGTCTCTCGTACCTGCACAAAACAAATAAATCCTCGCAACCAACGCGAATAGGGGTTGTCAATCCCTACACGGCCACTTACGAGAGTGAGATCTGATAGATATGATAAGATAATATTTTTGGTATTTTTGTGATAAAGATGCAAAGTAAAATAAAGGCAAAGTAAAAAGCAAAGGAAATAACTAAGTAGTAGGAGATTAATATGATAAAGATAGACCCGGGGCCATAGGTTTCACTAGTGGCTTCTCTCGAGAGCATAAGTATTCTACGGTGGGTGAACAAATTACTGTTGAGCAATTGACAGAATTGAGCATAGTTATGAGAATATCTAGGTATGATCATGTATATAGGCATCACGTCCGAGACAAGTAGACCGACTCCTGCCTGCATATACTACTATTACTCCACTCATTGACCGCTATTCAGCATGCATCTAGAGTATTAAGTTAAAAAACAGAGTAACGCCTTAAGCAAGATGACATGATGTAGAGGGATAAACTCATGCAATGTGATGAAAACCCCATCTTGTTATCCTTGATGGAAAAAATACAATACGTGCCTTGCTGCCCCTACTATCACTGGGAAAGGACACCACAAGATTGAACCCAAAGCTAAGCACTTCTCCCATTGCAAGAAAGATCAATCTAGTAGGCCAAACCAAACTGATAATTCGAAGAGACTTGCAAAGATAACCAATCATACATAAAATAATTCAGAGAAGATTCAAATATTGTTCATAGATAGACTTGATCATAAACCCACAATTCATCGGTCTCAACAAACACAATGCAAAAAGAAGATTACATCGAATATTTCTCCACAAGAGAGGGGGAGAACATTGTATGGAGATCCAAAAAGAGAGAAGAAGCCATCTAGCTACTAACTATGGACCCGTAGGTCTGAGGTAAACTACTCACACTTCATCGGAGGGGCTATGGTGTTGATGTAGAAGCCCTCCGTGATCGATGCCCCCTCCGGCGGAGCTCCGGAACAGGCCCCAAGATGGGATCTCGTGGATACAGAAAGTTGCGGCGGTGGAATTAGGTTTTTGGCTCCATATCTGATTGTTTGGGGGTACGTAGGTATATATAGGAGGAAGGAGTACCTCGGTGGAGCAACAGGGGGCCCACGAGGGTGGAGGGCGCGCCTGGGGGGTAGGCGCGCCCCCTCCTCATGGCCTCCTCTTTTGTGTCTTGACGTAGGTCCCAAGTCTCCCGGGTCTTGTTCGTTGAGAAAATCACGTTCCGGAAGGTTTTATTCCGTTTGGACTCCGTTTGATATTCCTTTTCTTCGAAACCCTAAAACAGGCAAAAAAACAGCAATTCTGGGATGGGCCTCCGATTAATAGGTTAGTCCCAAAAATAATATAGAAGTGGAAAATAAAGCCCAATAATGTCCAAAACAGTAGATAATATAGCATGGAGCAATCAAAAATTATAGATACATTGGAGACGTATCACCCTTGTGGCCTCCCTTGCCGTGGCGGCCGTCGCAATCGGCGGGAGGGGCGAGTGTCGGCTGCTCGGCAGGGAAGGGGTGACGGTGTCCTGGACTAGGGGGTACTCACCACGTCGTCTCCCGACCAGTGGGTCAGGTCGAGGACCCCCATGGTGGTTCACTATTGGGCCAGTTCGGGCAACCCATGCTGCATACAAGGGATATTCCACAAGACTTGGCATCCAAGACAAAAGACTCTTCTAAACCCTAGGCCTCCGGTATGTTATATAAGCCGAGGCCAGGCTAGTCAATAGATATCTAATATTCATTAGAACAATCTCGTGATAGATACATGTATCCTATACTACATCCATATTAATACAATCAAAAGCAGGACGTAGAGTATTATCTCTTCGCGAGAGCCCGAACCTGGGTAAAATCTTGTGTCCATGTTACCATCGCTCCAAGACGCCTAGCTTAGGACCCCTACTATGAGATATGCCGGATATGGAACCAATATTAATGCTTTCATTGAGAGCCCGCTAGGTGTCGTCATGGATCGAGCGCATAAATCATGTGTTATGATTTCAATTCAATTTATTCCGTCTACATCAAATTTCTTTTGCAATTATTGTCTGTAGTCTTGCGCTATTTTGTTTATAGATCAGTTTTATCTCAACCACCGCCGAGCTTTCAGAATATACTAGGCTAGCCAAAACCTCCGTCAGGTGTGCATGCGTCATGCAGCGGCCGCCCTGCCTTGCTAGAGATCAGGCAGACGTGGTATACTGTAGGAAGCCAGATCAAGACATCTCGTGAAACGTCGGCCTGGCACTAATTACCGAATCAATCTAACCATAGGGCAGCCCACTAGTACTACTAGTTGGGCAACATTAATCATTGTTTGATTGATGAAAGCGTGCTAGTCTAATTTGGCTACGCTGACTTCGGTGCAACTTTTTTTCCTCTGACTTCATTCGGAGTTTATGCTTAGGTTGGGCAAGCGCACGCGGAGCCGAATACACTCTGGCACGGGCAGCGGCCATCCAGGGAATTCCTTCCCTTTTTCTTTCTGCTCTTTCCTTTCTTAAATTCTATTCTTTATGCTCTTTCTTTTTTTAATTCAGCACATATGGTTGCTCTCGTCCGCTAGTGGATTTCTCTACTGCATGCATCGGCTAAAGTAATAATGCAAAAGTGTCACTTTTTGCAGCACTGTTTTAAGGTCTAATTAATGAACATTGCAACCTAGCTTTGCACTAGTGTTTTATCAGCGATTCAGCATCCACATATGGATTTTTTTTGTCCGTAGTCTGATGGACGCCGTATCTACATGTGACGCCCCGAGACCGATGCATCAGGTGTCTTCCAGTTATTCGTTGTCTTTGCCATGTCATTTGCTTGCGTGTTGCATCTTACCATGTCATCATGTGCATTGCATCATCATATTTTTCAAAACTTGCATCCGTCTGGGTCTCCGCGTTCCTTCTGTTGTCCGTTCTGAGCCCAGACACACTTGCACGCGCCCGCGGCACGTCCGAAATATTATTTTATAGGTGGCCGGAAAATATTTTCGGAATGGGATGAAAGTTGGCGTGTGGTCTTATTATAGTGTAGATAGACGCCTATCAAGTTTCATCGCATTTGGAGTCTGTTTGATGCCCCAACGGATAACTATAGCGGCAGTATAGCCGGTCTTTTCGTCGGACGTTTTCGGTCTCCGGAAACCGTGTCGGGCTGCATCTCTCCCCTCTTCTCTCAGACCAACCCGTTCTACACAGCCCACTAGACCCACCTAACTTTCCCCTCCGCTGTTGGTCGTCCGGTGGCGATCGAACGGCTCCGAAACAGGGCAAAACCCCTAACCCTAGCCCCCTTTCTATATAAAGACGCCTCCCCTACCATTTTGGCCTCCTACCTACCCCCCTCCTCAATTTTTGCTTCACCCCAATCATCAGCGCCGCCACCTCCCACCTTCTCCTTCGATTCCGGCGCCCTCCACCTCCACTGCGACACTTGGCGCGCCCCGATTAGCCAGCCGCCACCTGCGCCGCCGTTCCCGACCAGCAGGAGGCAGCCACGTCGCCTCCCACCACCGTGGCCCGCAGAGCTCGCGCAAGGCCCGCCCGGACCCCGATCTGGGCCCCGGGC
>NC_041384.1:521588369-521590880 GCF_002162155.2 Triticum dicoccoides | reverse complement strand
GCGCTCGCTGGTGACGAGCGCCGCCCCTCGCCAGAGACCTCTGGAAGGCTAGCCCCGCCGCCCCGCCTCTCTACTTCCTTCTCCTCCCTCCCTTCGGCCTCTCTCTCTAATCTCTCTCTCCCTCTCTGACCTCCCCTTCCTCCATTACCCTGTAGGAACTTCCACCGCGCCGCTGGAGCTCCACCTTGCCGGAGCCGCCTCCCACCGCTGGGAAATGGGTCCGCACCGCTTGGATCTGTTCGGATCCGGCCAACCTCGCTGCCTCCCGCCACCCACCTTCCCCGCCTCTTGCGTCGGCGCCGCCATGGCCTCCCTGTTCATGCGGGCACACGAGGACGATGACCAGCTCCGTGTTCGTTCGGATGGGCCCTGCATCGGTCGGCCCACCTACAGCTTGTTGCGGCCCAGCACCACCCCTGCTTTGGTCCAGCCGACCTAAAGGCCCAAAGTGAGCAGCTCCCACCAGCCCAGATCCATCAGTTTCGGCCCATAGTGTTTTTTTTCTGTTGCTACGATTTCTCTTTTATTTGAGAGACTGTAGTTTTTGCAGAAAACCCCTCCATGTTCATGCATATAATAACTTCAGAACCGTGCATCGAATTAAAATAAGTTATATATGAAAAATGCTTAGAATTTTGTGTAGATTAATAATATGCCACTTTCATGCATGTTAAAAATGTTTAAACTTGTTGTTTGCTTTGTTTTGCCATATTGCCATGCTAAAATGCTTTATTTCATAACTAAATAACCGTAGCTCCAAACTTAACAAACTTTATAGGTAAATGGGGTGGAAAAATGCCTAGTTTAACATGGTGTACTTGCTTTGCATGTTTAATAACTCTAAAATATGGTTTAGGGCAGAACAGTACCAAATCTAAAATATGCACATGAGGATTTTCCAGACTTGTTTGCTTGTTGTTTCTGGCCTCATTTAAACTTGCCTAGATAGGTAGTTTTGTTGTGCTTCACCTCTTGCCATGCTAACCAACATTTAATTTTGTTGAGTACCTAAACGAGAGAGAACTAAATAAGTCACATGGTGTTTCGACAATATGCAACGGAGTTGCATAGTGAGCTCCACTTAATTTGTAGGATTGTTTGTGCATTTTGCCATGCCATGCCTCTTTAAACCGGACATGCATCATACTTGGTTATGCATCAACCAGAGGCAGTGTGTTGTTGATTCCATCAAGTATCCTCTCATCTTGTCAAATCCATGTTCAATTCCTACCATTTACAGTCGGAGTGCTGTCCGAATTATATCATTCTTATTCCTTCTCTATCTTGTTTAACCGGAGTGTTGTGTCTATCATTCCTCTTCTAACCGGACTCTCATCCACGTGCTTTCATTTTGCCAAGCTCATATTCTTTACCTTCCATTTCCAACCGGAGTGTTGTCGTAATTGATCCTTATTGCTCCTTGTACATCTCGTTTCTACTGGAGTGCTTGCATGTACTTCTGGTCCATTACAACCATTTTCTTATGTCTTTGAACCTACAAGGTTCTAGTAATGTTCCTTGTTCCTCTTATCTAACGGAGTGTTTTCAACTTCGTTCATCTTTGTTGTATGCTTTCTTTCAAAAAAATTCAACCTCTCAAGGTTCGCGGTTTCACTCGTTTGTCAAAGAAGCAACTTAGTTTTACCTCCTCTCTTCCTCTTTCGCTTCTCTCCGGTGCCATTCTAGATCTCGGGACGAGATCCTCTTGTAGTGGTGGAGTGTTGTGACGCCCTGAGACCGATGCGCCAGGTGTCTTCCAGTTATTCGCTGTCTTTGCCATGTCATTTGCTTGTGTGTTGCATCTTGCCATGTCATCATGTGCATTGCATCATTATGTTTTTCAAAACATGCAACCGTTCGGGTCTCCACGTTCCTTCTGTTGTCCGTTCTAAGCCCAGACACACTTGCACGCGCCCGCGACACGTCTGAAATATTATTTTATAGGTGGCCAGAGAATGTTCTCGGAATGGGATGAAAGTTGGTGTGTGGTCTTATTATAGTGTAGATAGAGCGCATGTCAAGTTTCATCGCATTTGGAGTCTGTTTGATGCCCCAACGGATAACTATATCGGCAGTATAGCTGGTCTTTTCGTCGGACTTTTTTGGTCTCCGGAAATCGTGCCGGGCTGCATCTCTCCCCTCTTCTCTTAGACCAACCCACTCTACACAGCCCACTAGACCCACCTAACTTTCCCCTCCGTTGTTGGCCGTCCGATGGCGATCGAACGGCTCCGAAACGGAGCAAAACCCCTAACCCTAGCCCCCTTTCTATATATAGATGCCTCCCCTGCCATTTTTGGCCTCCTACCTACCCCCTCCTCAATTTCTGCGCTGCCCCAATCATCAGCGCCGCCACCTCCCACCTTCTCCTTCGATTCCGGCGCCCTCCACCTCCACTGCGACACTTGGCGCGCCCCGACTGGCCAGCCGCCACCTGCGCCGCCGTTCCCGACCAGCAGGAGGCAGCCACGTCGCCTCCCACCACCGTGGCCCACAGAGCTTGCGCAAGGC
>NC_041384.1:521582460-521587914 GCF_002162155.2 Triticum dicoccoides | reverse complement strand
CATGCTGCCCCGCCGTCTGCGCTCGTCGGCGACGAGCACCGCCCTCAGAGACCTCTAGAAGGCTAGCCCCGCCGCCCCGCCTCTCTACTTCCTTCTCGGAGATCGTGGTTCTAACTCTGACAGTGATGTAGGGGGTATGTATGGAGAGGCTAGATCTTAGCTATGGAGGAGTTGTAAGCACACGAGGATTACAAGTTCAGGCCCTTCTCGGAGGAAGTAACAGCCCTACGTCTCGGTGCCCGGAGGCGGTCGATTGAATTATGTGTGTATGAATAACAGGGGTGCCAACCCTTGATACTGAGGAGGGGAGTGGCTTATATAGAGTTCGCCAGGCCCCTCCAGCCCTCAGTAATGCAAGGTTTAAAGTACATTAAGACTGGGGGTTACTGGTAACGCCCCTAATAAAGTGCTATGATGAGCATAAAAGCTACTTAATGACCGACCGTTTGCGTGCAGGGTGACTTTAGATCTCCTGGCAGTCGAGCGGTTGGAATTTGGTCGAGTGATTGCTTCGTGGTCGAGTGGGATACCTCCAAGTCGATTGAAAGGTGACTTCTTCTGGGGATGTCCTTGGGTAGGGTACTTAGGACAGGTCCATGCCCCTATCCTAGGTACATAGCTTCATCATTAGCCCTCGAATGGATTGAGGTTCGAGTGGGGAAGGAGTTGGGGATCTTTCCGACTGGTTCTTCATGTTATATGATCGTCTTGTTTTGGATCAATTGTCACGGATGACATCGTCAACTTCTTTCAGTCGCCTTGATCCATTCTTGGCCTCTTGTTGAGTGAATTTCTTTACTTGTGAAGTTCCGAGTGACGGTGTGAAAGGGATCTTCTGTTTGACGAGTTGTTCTGTGGCCCGCGGATTTTGCGGGATTTGAATTTCGGGAAGCGCGCGGGACGAGGGCGGCCGCAGTAATCGGATGGGATAGGAAATCCCCGTGCCACCTTTTTCGCCACATATCGCGCGCGTGCCTGTTGCGGGATTTGACGGGATTGCCTGGGCCTACCAGTCAGCCACTCGGAAGTGACCTCTTATAAGCTGCCGGCTCGGGACCCCCGAACAGTGCGCCTTCACTTTTCCCCCTTCCTTCACAAGATCCTCCGCCACCTCCGCTCCCACCTTGGTGCCGTAGGTCTGTTCGAGCTTCGCCGGTGACGATGGTGAAGGAGAAGATGTCAGCTCTGGAGCGCGCGAAGAAGGCGGCGATGCAGGGGAAGGGGAAGAAGTCCGCTCGGGGCGGATCTTCCTCGAGGACTGCTCTGCCCAAGGATTGGATCCAGGGCGACTGGATGCCGTCGGTGATTCGGCAGGATGATCTCGATGATCTGGTCGAGGGGGATTCATTCCCCACGAATCTGCGCGCCTCCCGGGGAAAGAAGTCGAACCCCAGCCTCTTGATGGTGAGTGCGTCCTCCTCGCCACCCATATCAATCGTGGATTCTCTCTGCCTCCTCATCCTTTTTTCCGGAGCTTCTTGAACTTCTTCGGAGCGCAGCTCCATCACTTTACTCCCAATTCTATTGTGTATCTTGCTGCTTTCGTTTCCTTGTGTGAAAACTTCTTGGGTTGCCGCCCCCATTGGGGACCCTTCAAGCACATCTTCACTTGCCGCTCTCAGTCGGTCAAGAAGGCCAAGTCGAGTGAAGAACGGACGCAAGTGATCCAGCTGTGCGGGGGCCTGGCGATCCAGATGAGGGGAAAAAGTTCCTTTCCGTCTATCACTTTTCCCGAGTCAGTCCGTGGGTGGCAGTCGACTTGGTTTTACTGTAAAGACCAGGTGACCCCAGGACAGTCGACTGGGCTTCCCCCTTTTTCTCTGAATCGAGCACAAAAACCTGCCTCTCTGAAAGTGATGCCGGAGGAAAAGGCGCAAGTCAAGGTGCTGGTCGGTCGAGTGGTTCAGCTTGTCCGCGAGGGTGTGACTGGCATGGACTTGTTGGAAGTCGTCCTTTGGAGGCACATCCAACCGCTTCAGGCTCATGACCACCCGATGTGGCTGTACTCGGGTCTCGAAGACACCACTCGGATTCACCCAGAGGAGGTCACTGACGAGATGTTGGAAGGGTGGCTGTCGAGTATCACAGGGAACAAAGACAACCCCCGAGGAGCCAGGAGGATTCCTCCACTCAACCAAACATACGAAGTGGACAAGGTCTGACCTTGCGTTTCCGACTATGATCTTGCTTTCTTTATTTGTTCTTTTTGGATCAGTCAATTTACTTTTGTCTCGTTTGTTGTCCTCTAGGCCACTACTGAGATGTACTCGACACCCAGTGGAGCACAGGAGCAGGCCGAGGAAGGAGAGGCGAGCGGAGGCGAAAGTGGAGACGAGGGAGAAGAGTGGGAATCTAACGGCGAAGGAGAGGGGGATGACGACGACGACTCCAGTGAAGAGGAGGAGGAAGAAGTCAAACCTCCCCGCTCAAAATGGCGATCCAAGCTTACACACGACCCTGCGCGGGAACGTGGTAAGGCGACTGTCCCTGTTGGGCAGTCGTCGAAGCGCCCTCGGACCTCATCTCCAGCGCCGACAGAAAAAGCTCCCAAGCACCCACGCGCGACGCCGTCCAAGCCGCCCAAGGCTTTGCCCAAGATGAAGATGACTGTCCCCACCATTTCTGGGTAATAGTAGAATTTGTTTTCCTTTGTCAAACATGGCGGACTCTTGGTCGACTCATTGAATAAGCTGACTGACTTTCGAAATTTGCAGTGCTGCCACCTCGGAGATCTCTGCCAAGGACGATGATCAAGAGATGGAAGACGCTGTTACCTCCAACCCCGGTATGATTACTGATGCTCTGCTTTTAGTCGACTGATGATTTCTTATAATTCCGGTCGATTGGATTTTTCTTGTAGCTCCTCCTCATGTCATTGACCTCCCTGATGATGACGACGAAGTGCCGCTGAGGGCGCGAAGGAACAGGAGGGCGCCGGCTGGCAAGACCCCACAAACTACTCCGGCGCCTAAGGCCGCAGTCCGGGAGGGTGGTGATACCACTCGGGTTTCTGTGACCTTCGCTGAACCTCTGACGAGTGTCCGGCCTTCGACGTCGACTGCAAATCCGCCTTCGCTTTTTGCCACACACCACGTCCCTGAGGACCAAGTGGGTGCCGCTAAAGAGGCTATACGCCAGGCGGGGATCATGATGGAGCAAGTGAAGGTGGTTCGGGAAGCCAGCCAAGCAGCTTATGACGCGAGCTCAGCTCTTCAGAGCAACATCCAGGTCAGTTGATTCTCCGCTTGTTCTGTTAGGATAAGCTATCTGAAGAATCTCTTTTCCGAAGATCTTTATATCTGTACGACCACTGGGTGTGTCTATTAATCTTTTTGACGAGTGGGGGCACACTAAGTGCACCCACTGGGTGTAGTCCCCGAGACTACGGTGGACTGCTGGCAGTCGACTGTAGTCTTTATATTGTGTTGCTTTAGCTGAACTTCTTCACTCGGTCTGGTCAGGCCATGTCGAATGGAACTATACACGGTCGGCTGCGGGCAGTTGTTTTTTTTTTGTCGAACCAGTGGGGGCACGCTGAGTGCACCCACTGGGTGTAGTCCCCGAGACTACCGTCGAATGTTTTTGATTCGGCTGTAGTCTTAGAAACGCCATCATTGTCTCTTGGTTACTCGGAAGCAACTTATCTTGGATGTCTGTCGACTGATTTTTTGCAGAAATCCTGCGAACTTGTGGCTCGCTACCCTGAGTTGGAGAACAAACAGATCCAGCTGAACCTTGACTTGAAGCTTGCTCAGGAGAACTTGCAGAAGGTGAGGGACGAAGCAAAAGGTATGGCTGGTGACCTTTTGTCGACTGTCCTTTCTTTCTGGCCGTCCTCGATGTTGATCTCACTTGCTGTTTCGCAGACAAAATGGAGGAGGCTCTGAAGAAGAAGGATCAAGACCTTGCCGAAGCACAGAAGGAGGCCCTGAACAAAACGAAGCTTGCTGAAGAAAAACTGGCTTCAGTCGGCACTCTTGAAAAGGAAAACTCCAGGCTGAAAACTGCTCTCGACGCGGCTAATCGAGAGGTCAGCCGTCTGAAGAATGGCAATATAGCTCTGAATGACAAGGCAAGTGAACTGGCGGGGAAGAGGAACGATCTGGAGGCTTATCTCGATGGACTCGCCAAGAAGCTGTTCGTCATGCTCGCGGGTAATTACTCCGACCCGACTGACTTGCAGTTACCAAATCTGCGTAGAGCCACTGACTTATCCTTGAATTGTGTTTACAGAATTCTGCCAGAACTTCGAAGAGGAGACCAGTCAAGTGGAGACAGACTTGGACCCCATCAATTCTCCAGTGAAGGACGAGGCTGCTATGAACGTGCTCCGACTGGAATCTCGTGTTGCCGGCGTTGTTGACTATCTTGCTCGGTTGAAAGTTGCGATGTCACGGATCGACACATCGCTCTGGCCTAGGACGACACTTCAGAATGACCTCGAGTCCCTGATGACTCGACTGAAGGAAGTCCCAGGTCGAGTGGCGGAATGGAAGAAATCTTCTGCTAGATGTGGCGCTGACGTCGCTCTGTCTCTGGTCCGCGTCCACTGCAAGGAAGCGCGAGAAGAAAAGTTGGCCACCATCCAAGTTGCCAATACCAGGAAGCACAACTTTCAAGACTTCATGGAGACTTTCATTGCTGCTGCCACTCACATTGCAGACGGGATCGACTTGGACGAGTTTGTCGCCCCTTCCTGTCCTCCGCATGAGGAATAAAAACTTTTGTGCTTCACCTTAAATTTGCCTCGGAATGCCGAGTGGATTTTGTAACCGTTAAACTCTGTCAAGCTGGAGGCTCGAGTACTTTGATCTGCGGTCTAGAACCTTTGGATCTTATCTGAACTTGATTTATCGTTGAATATCTTCATGAATTATCTGTCGAGTGGAACTTGTTCTTCACTCGAAATAACTTTGTATTTGTGGTGCAACTCCGAAGGAGAAGGTAGCAGTCGATTTGCACCTCGTCGTCCTTGCGGATTGGGATGTGTTCCGTACTTAGGCGAGCACTGGGCTGCAGCTAAGCCTCCGAGTGGAAGGTCTGCTCTCCACTCAGTAGGATTTTAAAAACTTGGGCGAGTACTGGGCTGCAGCTAAGCCCCCGAGTGGGAGGTCTGCTCTCCACTCGGTAGGATTTTTTTCAAACTTAGGCGAGTACTGGACTGCAGCTAAGCCCCCGAGTGGGAGGTCTGCTCTCCACTCGGTAGGATTTTTTCAAACTTAGGCGAGTACTGGACTGCAGCTAAGCCCCCCGAGTGGGAGGTCTGCTCACCACTCGGTAGGATTTTTAAATACTTAGGCAAGCACTGGGCTGCAGCTAAGCCTCCGAGTGGGAGGTTTGCTCTCCACTCGGTAGGATTTTTAAACACTTAGGTGAGCACTGGGCTGCAGCTAAGCCTCCAAGTGGGAGTTTGGCTCACCACTCGGTAGGATTTTTAAACACTTAGGCGAGCAC
>NC_041384.1:521574453-521582070 GCF_002162155.2 Triticum dicoccoides | reverse complement strand
AGCTAAGCCTCCGAGTGGGAGGTTTGCTCTCCACTCAGTAGGATTTTTAAACACTTAGGCGAGCACTGGGCTGGAGCTAAGCCTCCGAGTGGGAGGTTTGCTCTCCACTCGGTAGGATTTTTAAACACTTAGGCGAGCACTGGGCTGCAGCTAAGCCTTCGAGTGGGAGTCTGGCTCACCACTCGGTAGGATTTTTAAACACTTAGGAGAGCACTGGGCTGCAGCTAAGCCTCCGAGTGGGAGTCTCGGTAGGATTTTTAAACACTTAGGTGAGCACTGAGCTGCAGCTAAGCCTCCGAGTGGGAGTCTGGCTCACCACTCGGTAGGATTTTTTTTACAAACTTAGGCGAAACGGATTCGCAGCTAAGCCACCCACTGGGGGATTTCACACGCAAACAAAAGCAACAACAATTATAGGAAAATTTGTAACACTCTTGTCTTTGATAAATAGACTACAGAAGTTTTTCTTATTACATCTCATCCGAGTGAGAATTCAAGTGTGAAAGGGGCGGAGCAGTTCTGCATTCCAAGCTCGTGGCTCATTGATCTGGCGATCGACATTGTAAAGGTGATACGCTCCATTGTGGAGGACTCTGGTGACGATGAAGGGACCTTCCCAAGTAGGAGCGAGCTTGTGTGGTTTCTGTTGATCCACTCAGAGGACCAAATCTCCTTCTTGGAAGGCTTGACTCTTCACATTTCTGGCATGGAATCGACGCAAGTCTTGCTGATAAATGGTCGATCGGATCATAGCCATTTCTCTTTCTTCTTCCAGGAGGTCGACTGCGTCTTGCCGGGCTTGTTCTGCTTCATCTTCGGTATAAAGCTCGACTCGGGGTGCATTGTGAAGTAGATCACTCGACAGGACTGCTTCCGCTCCGTAAACCAGAAAGAACGGAGTTCTTCCAGTCGACCGATTCAGGGTGGTCCTCAATCCCCACAGAACTGACGGAAGCTCGTCGACCCAAGCGTCTGCTGCGTGCTTGAGATCACGCATCAGCCGAGGCTTTAGTCCTTTGAGAATCAGACCATTTGCCCTTTCTGCTTGTCCATTCGACTGGGGGTGGGCGACCGATGCGTAGTCGACTCGTGTGCCTTGAGAGGCGCAAAAAGCTCTGAACTTGTCTAAATCAAAGTTTGACCCATTGTCGGTGATGATGCAATGCGGGACTCCATATCTAAATGTTAACTCTCTCATGAAACTGATAGCAGTGCAAGCATCAAGATTCTTGATAGGCTTAGCTTCAATCCATTTGGTAAACTTGCCGACTGCCACAAGCACATGTGTGAAACCGCTCCTGCCTGTTCTCAATGGGCCAACCATGTCCAGTCCCCAAACAACAAAGGGCTAGACGAGCGGAATGGTCTTCAGGGCTGATGCAGGCTTGTGCGACATGTTGGAGTAGAACTGGCACCCTTCACACTTGTCGACTATCTCTTTTGCCATTTCATTCGCTCTTGGCCAGTAAAATCCCGCTCGGTATGCTTTAGCCACAATGGTCCGAGAGGACGCATGATGACCACAGGTCCCCGAGTGGATATCATCAAGGATTATCTGACCTTCTTCTGGTGTTATACACTTCTGACCGACTCCAGTCGCGCTTTCTCTATACAACTATCCCTTTATGACTGTAAAGGCCTTGGATCGACGGACGATCTGTCGAGCCTCTTCTTCGTCCTCCGGGAGTTCCTTTCTCAGGATATACGTGATGTACGGTATCGTTCAGTCAGGGGTGATTGCCAAAACTTCCATGATTAGGTTGACCACTACCGGAATTTCAACTTCAGTCGGATTTGTGGCACTCTTTGGCTGCGGGGCTTCATCTGTAAAAGGATCTTCTTGGACTGATGGCGAGTGGATGTGTTCCAAAAACACATTGCTGGGGATGGCTTCTCTCTTGGAGCCTATCTTTGCCAAATCATCAGCCGCTTGATTTTTCAGTCGGGGGATGTGATGAAGCTCTAACCCCTCGAACTTCTTCTCTAACTTTCTCACTGCATTGCAATAACCAGTCATAGCTAGACTTCTGACGTCCCATTCTTTCATCACCTGATTAACCACCAAATCTGAGTCGCCATAGACCATGAGGCGATGGACGCCGAGTGAAATGGCCATGCGCAACCCATACAAAAGTGCTTCATATTCTGCTTCGTTATTGGAGGAATCGAAGTGAATCTGGAGAACATATATGAGCTTGTCTCCTCGGGGGGAAACCAATACTACCCCAGCACCGGAACCATTCAGCATCTTAGATCCATCGAAGAACATGGTCCAGTGCTCCGAGTGAACTTGAGTCGGAAGTTGCTGTTCGATCCACTCCGCGACGAAATCTGCAATTGCTTGGGACTTGATAGCTTTCTTTGCCTCAAACTTGATATCTAGGGGAAGAAGTTCAATCGCCCATTTGGCCACTCGACCAGTTGCATCTTTGTTGTGCAAAATCTCTGATAGTGGAGCGTCGCTGATGATTGTAATGGAATGATCAGAGAAGTAATGTGCAACCTTCTTTGTGGTCATATAAATCCCATATACAAGCTTCTGGTAATGAGGATATATTTGCTTTGAAGGAGTCAAAACTTCAGAAACATAATATACTGGGCGCTGAACTTTGAAGGCCTTTCCTTCTTCTTCCCGCTCGACCGTAAGTACTGTACTGACAACTTGTCCTGTGGCTGCAATGTAAATCAGCAAAGGCTCCTTGCTGATTGGGGTAGCAAGCACCGACTAGGTGGAGAGAAGAGCTTTGAGCTCTGTAAACGCTGCATCAGCTTCTGGAGTCCACTCGAACTTGTCGGACTTCTTCATCAGTCGGTAAAGAGGCAATGCCTTTTCACCGAGGCAAGAGATGAATCAACTTAAAGCGGCCAAGCATCCTGTAAGCTTCTGGACGTCATGCACATGTACAGGATGTTTCATCCGGAGTATAGTACCAATTTTTTCAGGATTGGCGTCGATTCCCCGTTCGGAAATGAGAAAACCGAGTAACTTCCCACCTGGAACTCCGAACGTGCACTTTGACGGATTGAGCTTGATATCATACCTCCTGAGGTTGGCAAAGGTTTCAGCAAGGTCAGTCAGCAGGTCGGAACCCTTCCATGACTTGACCACAATATCATCCATGTATGCATCCACATTCCGACTGATTTGAGTGAGCAAACACTTCTGAATCATCCTCATGAACGTGGCTCCGGCATTCTTGAGGTCGAACGGCATGGTGACATAATAGAAGCACCCGAATGGAGTGATGAAAGCTGTTTTGATCTCGTCGGGCCCGTACAGACGGATCTGATGGTACCCGGAATATGCGTCTAGGAAAGACAAACGCTCACATCCCGCAGTCGAGTCGACTATCTGGTCAATGCAGGGGAGAGGAAAATGATCTTTTGGGCAGGCCCGATTGATATGCTTGAAATCAATGCACATGCGAAGTGACTTCCCTTTCTTGGGGACCATGACAACATTGGCGAGCCACTCGGAGTGGTAAATTTCTCGGATGAACTCCGCTGCTAAGAGCCGAGCCACCTCCTCGCCAATGGCCTTCCTCTTCTGGACGGCGGACCGTCGAAGATGTTCTTTCACAGGTTTAAATTTTGGGTCGACTCGTAGATGGTGCTCAGCCAGCCCCCTGGGAACTCCAGGAATGTCAACAGGCTTCCATGCAAAGATGTCCCAGTTCTCACGGAGGAACTGGATGAGCGCTTCTTCCTATTTGGAGTCGACCGTCGTTGAGATGTGAGTCGGAGCAGCGTTTGGATCGGTCGGGTGAATGTGAACTGCCTTCGTTTCACCGGACGACTAAAAAGATGATTCTGAAGCAGGCTTCTTAGCTCGTAGAACTCACTCGGATCTGCAGTCTTCTGATACTCTTGCAGCTCGACCACCGCCATCTGAGCGTCAGCAATCTTTGAGCCTTTCTTAAAACACTCTTCTGCTTTCTTCCGATTGCCTGTAACAGTGATCACACCTTTGGGACCAGGCATCTTCAATTTGAGATACACATAACATGGTCGAGCCATGAAGCATGGATAAGCTGGCCTGCCCAAAATAGCGTGATAAGCACTTTGGAAATCCACAACTTCGAATGTCAACTTTTCCTTGCGGTAATTCTTGGAATCACCGAAAACCACATCAAGAGCAATTTGGCCGAGTGACTCGGCTTTCTTCCCAGGAATGACTCCATAGGAACTCATGTTACTGGTGCTGAGCCTGGACATCAGAATGCCCATCCCTTTCAATGTTTCTGCATACAGTATGTTCAAACCGCTGCCTCCATCCATCAGGACTTTGGTCAGTCGAGTGCCTTCGACAACTGGGTCGACCACCAGAGCTTGCCTCCCAGGGGTGGCAATGTGCGTAGGGTGATCAGACTGGTCGAATGTGATGGCAGTCTGGGACCACTTCAGATAATTGGGTGTTGCCGGAGCAACCATATTTACCTCACGATTAATAACCTTCAGTCGACTTTTGCTCTCAACATCAGCAAAAATCATCAGGGTGGAATTGACCTGGGGGTACCCATCGTCACTATCTTCCTTGTCCTCAACTTTGTCTGACTCCTTTTCCTTATCTTTGGACTGCTTGCCCTGAAACTGCTAGATCAGAAGCCGACACTGCCGAGTGGTATGCTTTGGGTAAATGAGTTTACCCTCTTCATCTTTCTTGGTGTGGATGTGACACGGTAGATCCAAAACATCATTTCCATCTTGGTCTTTAACTTTCTTGGGGTTCCAAGGTCCTTTGGGTTTTCCCTTAAATTTTCCCTGGGTTACGGCCAGGGCCTCCCCAGGAGCGGCTGGCTCGGCTTTTCGCTTCTGTTTCCGACTGGAATTTTCTCCGATTTCCTGGGCGACTGCTTTATGCTTGCCACTCCGGAGTCGATCCTCATCTTCACCATTAGCGTATTTGGTGGCAATCTCCATCATCCGATTCAGAGACATCTCTCCGGTTCGACCGAACTTCAGATTCAATTCTCTGTACTTAACGCCTTCTTTAAAGGCACAAACTGCTTGATGATCTGGTACATTTTCAACTGTGTGATGCAATGTGATCCACCTCTGGATGTAATCCCTCAGAGTTTCATTCGGTTTCTGCATGCAAGACCGCAATTCCGTAAGGCCTGCATGTCGCTTGCATGTTCCTTCAAATGTGGTGACAAACACTTGGGAGAGATCCTCCCAAGTGTAAATGCTGCTGGGTGCTAACTGATTCAGCCACGCTCTGGCCGAGCCTTCTAACATAAGAGGCAGGTGCTTCATGGCTACCTCATCGTTCCTACCCCCAATCTGGACAGCCACTCGGTAATCTTCGAGCCAAGTATCGGGCTTGGACTCACCGGTGAACTTACTAACTCCAGTCGCCAACCTAAAGTTGGGAGGAATTACAGCGGCTCTGATGGCTCGACTGAAACACTCCGGCCCTGAAACATGTACTCTGCTACTGGTAGGTGCATCTCTGTCGTGGCCTTCTCGGTGAGCTCTATTCCTGTCGACCAAACCTTGAACAAGAATGGATCTCGCATCAAAGCCTGGTTCCCTGGGGTCGACTAGAATTCTCCGCCCAACACTATGAGGGCATCTGTCAACCTGCTGTCGAGGCACATATGATCCACTCCTCGGGGGAGGGGTTGGCACTCGACGTCGATCATCATGATCGAATCGGTGATCATACTGCTCATTCCTTCTGTACTAATCACGCCGGTCTCCATGTCCCTCACGCCTCGGAGGCGATCTTGGGTTGTGAGCCGACTGGACTGTATCAGCTGCAACGGATCGACTGTGGATCCTGTTCCGCGACTGAGAAACAGCGGAATTCTGGTCTCCCGCTGCCCGGAGCAACGCTCTGATTTGCAACAAGCCTCTGCCAGCCTCTGTCTGGGAGGGCTGAATCGACTCTGCTATACGGGCCGCAGCCGCCAAATTCTGAATCGGAGTATGATATACCTGCGGGGGCAGAAAGAGTTGACGTCGATTGGATTCTGGAGCCCGTTGACGCGCTCGCTCGTCGAGTATTCGCTGGAGATTCTCCAGTCGAGTGCGCTCGGCCAAGTTAGCCAAGCGCGCATCCTCCAAGGCTCGGGCCTCGGGGGTTTCTCCAACGATAGGAGTGCGGAGTGCATCCATGTTCCGGCGGCGAAGCTCCTCCCGCTGCAACGACGCGAGAGGCTCGGGGAGATACTCCTCGTGAGGACGCGACGGGTTGCCCCATCCGTGCCTCCGACAGCGCGGGGGAAACCGGGAGGACTGTGTGGCCCATCGATCACCAGAACCTCTGCAGCTGGGTCACTGCGGTCGCACTCGGATGCGGTCTCTGCGGAGCCAGTCGACAGGTCGAACAGGCCGTAGAGGGATTCGTCGGGCTCGATTGCCGTGACTTGTGGGGTGGCCGACTGGCGGGCCACCGCATGCCTCACCCACCTCTGAAGCCTTGACCGACCGGAGCGCTTGCGCCGGAGAGAAACAGGGCGAGGAGATGCCACGGGAGCCGACCGATACTGGGTCGACGGCTGCCGCAGGAGGACACCACGGACGCATGCGCGAAAGTGCGTCGCCCCGCGGACGGGGAGCGCGTCGACGTCGAGTGGAGCCTCCTGAAGCCAAGCGGAGTCGTCGGCGATGAACGTGAGCGCGCCGAGACGGATCTCGCGGCCCTCCACCAAAGCTCCGCCCGAAACCATGATCAAGGAGATCGGAAAAAATCGCAACTTCTCAAACTAGGCGCTAAGACTCCTGGCCCCATGGTGGGCGCCAACTGTCGTGGTTCTAACTCTGACAGTGATGTAGGGGGGTATGTATGGAGAGGCTAGATCTTAGCTATGGAGGAGTTGTAAGCACACGAGGATTACGAGTTCAGGCCCTTCTCGAAGGAAGTAACAGCCCTACGTCTCGGTGCCCGGAGGCGGTCGACTGAATTATGTGTGTATGAATAACAGGGGTGCCAACCCTTGATACTAAGGAAGGGGTGGCTTATATAGAGTTCGCCAGGCCCCTCCAGCCCTCAGTAATGCAAGGTTTAAAGTACATTAAGACTGGGGGTTACTGGTAACGCCCCTAATAAAGTGCTATGATGAGCATAAAAGCTACTTAATGACCGACCGTTTGCGTGCAGGGTGACTTTAGATCTCCTGGCAGTCGAGTGGTTGGAATTTGGTCGAGTGATTGCTTCGTGGTCGAGTGGGATACCTCCAAGTCGATTGAAAGGTGACTTCTTCTAGGGATGTCATTGGGTAGGGTACTTAGGACAGGTCCATGCCCCTATCCTAGGTACATAGCTTCATCAAACGGCTCCGAAACAGAGCAAAACCCCTAACCCTAGCCCCCTTTCTATATATAGACGCCTCCCCTGCCATTTTGGCCTCCTACCTACCCCCCTCCTCAATTTTTGCTTCACCCCAATCATCAGCGCCGCCACCTCCCACCTTCTCCTTCGATTCCAGCGCCCTCCACCTTCACTGCGACACTTGGTGCACCCCGATTGGCCAGCCGCCACCTGCACCGCCGTTCCCGACCAGCAGGAGGCTGCCACGTCGCCTCCCACCACCGTGGCCCGCAGAGCTCGCGCAAGGCCCGCCCAGACCCTGATCTGGGCCCCGGGCCCGAATCTCCACCCCCGCTCGCCTG
>NC_041384.1:521571721-521574205 GCF_002162155.2 Triticum dicoccoides | reverse complement strand
TCTCTACTTCCTTCTCCTCCCTCCCTTCGGCCTCTCTCTAGCTCTCTCTCCATTCTGACCTCCCCTTCCTCCATTACCCTGCAGGAACTTCCATCGCGCCGCTGGAGCTCCACCGCGCCGGAGCCGCCTCCCACTGCTGGGAAATGGGTCCGCACCGCTCGGATCTGTTCGGATCCGGCCAACCTCGCTGCCTCCCGCCATCCACCTTCCCCGCCTCTCGCGTCGGCACCGCCATGGCCTCCCTGTTCATGCGGGTACACAAGGACGATGACCAGCTCCGCGTTCGTTCGGATGGGCCCTGCATCGGTCGGCCCATCTGCAGCTTGTTGCGGCCCAGCACCACCCCTGCTTTGGTCCAGCCGGCCTAAAGGCCAAAGTGAGCAGCTCCCACCAGCCCAGATCCATCAGTTTCGGCCCATAGTGTTTTTTTCTGTTGCTACGATTTCTCTTTTATTTGAGAGACTGTAGTTTTTGCAGAAAACCCCTCCATGTTCATGCATATAATAACTTCAGAACCGTGCATCAAATTAAAATAAGTTATATATGAAAAATGCTTAGAATTTTGTGTAGATTAATAATATGCCACTTTCATGCATGTTAAAAATGTTTAAACTTGTTGTTTGCTTTGTTTTGCCATATTGCCATGCTAAAATGCTTTATTTCATAACTAAATAACCGTAGCTCCAAACTTAACAAACTTTATAGGTAAATGGGGTGGAAAAATGCCTAGTTTAACATGGTGTACTTGCTTTGCATGTTTAATAACTCTAAAATATGGTTTAGGGCAGAACAGTACCAAATCTAAAATATGCACATGAGGATTTTCCAGACTTGTTTGCTTGTTGTTTCCGGCCTCATTTAAACTTGCCTAGATAGGTAGTTTTGTTGTGCTTCACCTCTTGCCATTCTAACCAACATTTAATTTTGTTGAGTACCTAAATGAGAGAGAACTAAATAAGTCACATGGTGTTTCGACAATATGCAACGGAGTTGCATAGTGAGCTCCACTTAATTTGTAGGATTGTTTGTGCATTTTGCCATGACATGCCTCTTTAAACCGGACATGCATCATACTTGGTTGTGCATCAACCGGAGGCAGTGTGTTGTTGATTCCATCAAGTATCCTCTCATCTTGTCAAATCCATGTTCAATTCCTACCATTTACAGTCGGAGTGCTGTCCGAATTATATCATTCTTATTCCTTCTCTATCTTGTTTAACCGGAGTGTTGTGTCTATCATTCCTCTTCTAACTGGACTCTCATCCAAGTGCTTTCATTTTGCCAAGCTCATATTCTTTACCTTCCATTTCCAACCGGAGTGTTGTCGTAATTGATCCTTATTGCTCCTTGTACATCTCGTTTCTACCGGAGTGCTTGCATGTACTTCTGGTCCATTACAACCCTTTTCATATGTCTTTCAACCTACAAGGTTCTAGTAATGTTCCTTGTTCCTCTTATCTAAAGGAGTGTTTTCAACTTCGTTCATCTTTGTTGTATGCTTTCTTTCAAATTTGTTCAACCTCTCAAGGTTCGCGGTTTCACTCGTTTGTCAAAGAAGCAACTTAGTTTTACCTCCTCTCTTCCTCTTCCGCTTCTCTCCGGTGCCATTCTAGATCTCGGGACGAGGTCCCCTTGTAGTGGTGGAGTGTTGTGACGCCCTGAGACCAATGCGCCAGGTGTCTTCCAGTTATTCGCTGTCTTTGCCATGTCATTTGCTTGCGTGTTGCATCTTGCCATGTCATCATGTGCATTGCATCATCATGTTTTTCAAACCTTGCATCCGTTCGGGTCTCCACGTTCCTTCTGTTGTCCGTTCTGAGCCCAGACACACTTGCACGTGCCCGCGACACGTCTGAAATATTATTTTATAGGTGGCCGGAGAATGTTCTCGGAATGGGATGAAAGTTGGTGTGTGGTCTTATTATAGTGTAGATAGAGCGCATGTCAAGTTTCATCGCATTTGGAGTCTGTTTGATGCCCCAACGGATAACTATAGCAGCAGTATAGCTGGTCTTTTCGTCGGACGTTTTCGGTCTCCGGAAATCGTGCCGGGCTGCATCTCTCCCCTCTTCTCTCAGACCAACCCACTCTACACAGCCCACTAGACCCACCTAACTTTCCCCTCCGTTGTTGGTCGTCCGATGGCGATCGAACGGCTCCGAAACGGAGCAAAACCCCTAACCCTAGCCCCCTTTCTATATATAGACGCCTCCCCTGCCATTTTTGGCCTCCTACCTACCCCCTCCTCAATTTCCGCGCTGCCCCAATCATCAGCGCCGCCACCTCCCACCTTCTCCTTCGATTCCGGCGCCCTCCACCTCCACTATGACACTTGGCGCGCCCCAACTGGCCAGCCGCCACCTGCGCCGTCGTTCCCGACCAGCAGGAGGCTGCCACGTCACCTCCCACCACCGCGGCCCGCGGAGCTCGCGCGAGGCCTGCCTGGACCCCGATTTGGGCCCCGGACCCGAATCTCTGCCCCCG
>NC_041384.1:521559094-521571195 GCF_002162155.2 Triticum dicoccoides | reverse complement strand
CTTCTCCTCCCTTCCTTCAGCCTATCTCTCTAAGCTCTCTCTCCCTCTCTGACCTCCCCTTCCTCCATTTCCCTGTAGGAACTTCCACCGCGCCGGAGCCGCCTCCCACCGTTGGGAATGGGTCCGCACCGCTTGGATCTGTTCAGATCCAGCCAACCTCGCTGCCTCCTGCCATCCACCTTCCCTGCCTCTCGCGTCGGCGCCGCCATGGCCTCCCTGTTCATGCGGGCACACGAGGAGGACTTCGTTCGGATGGGCTCTGCGTCAGTCGGCCCATCTGCAGCTTGTTGCGGCCTAGCACCACCCCTGCTTTGGTCCAGCCGGCCTAAAGGCCCAAAGTGAGCAGCTCCCACCAGCCCAGATTCATCAGTTTTGGCCCATAGTGTTTTTTTCAGTTGCTACCACTTTGTCTTTTATTTCAGAGACTGTAGTTTTTGCAGAAAACCCCTCCATGTTCATGCATATAATAACTTCAGAACCGTGCATCGAATTAAAATAATTTATATATGAAAAGTGCTTAGAATTTTGTGTAGATTAATAATATTCCACTTTCATGCATGTTAAAAAAATTTAAACTTGTTGTTTGCTTTGTTTTGCCACATTGACATGCTAAAATGCTTTTTTCATAACTAAATAACCGTAGCTCCAAACTTAACAAACTTTATATGTAAATGGGGTGGAAAAATGCCTAGTTTTAACATGGTGTACTTACTTTGCATCTTTAATAACTCTAAAATATGGTTTAGGGCAGAGCAGTACCAAATCTAAAATATGCACATGAGGATTTTTCGGACTTGTTTGCTCGTTATTTCCGGCCTCATTTAAACTTGCCTAGATAGGTAGTTTTGTTGTGCTTCACCTCTTGCCATGCTAACCAACATTTAATTTTGTTGAGTACCTAAACGAGAGAGAACTAAATAAGTCACGTGGTGATTCGTCAATATGCAACGAAGTTGCATAGTGAGCTCCACTTAATTTGTAGGATTGTTTGTGCATTTTGCCATGCCATGCCTCTTTAAACCGGGCATGCATCATACTTGGTTGTGCATCATGCCATGCTTATGTGATGGTTGTTTACTATGTTGTTTGCTTCTTTCCGGTGTTGCTTCTTCGGGTTAGTTCTGATAACGTCGCGTTTGTGAGGATCCGTTCGACTACGCCCGTTTGTCTTCTTTATGGACTCGTTCTTCTTCCTTGCGGGATCTCACGCAAGATGACCATACCCTCGAAATCACTTCTATCTTTTATTGCTAGTTGCTCGCTCTATTGCTATGCTGCGATACCTACCACTTGCTATAACATGCCTCCCATATTGCCATGTCAAGCATCTAACCCTCCTTTCCTAGCAAACCGTTGTTTGGCTACGTTACCGCTTTGCTCAGCCCCTATTATAGCGTTGCTAGTTGCAGGTGAAGCTGAAGTTTGTTCCATGTTGGAACATGGATATGTTGGGATATCACAATATCTCTTATTTAATTAATGCATCTATATACTTGGTAAAGGGTGGAAGGCTCGGCCTTATGCCAGGTGTTTTGTTCCACTCTTGCCGCCCTAGTTTCTGTCATACCGGTGTTATGTTCCTTGATTTTGTGTTCCTTACATGGTTGGGTGTTATGGGGACCCCTTGACAGTTTGCTTTGAAGAAAACTCCTCCAGCAAGGCCCAACCTTGGTTTTACCATTTGCCTCACCACCACCTACCCTTCCCTCGGGTCGTCCAACCCGAGGGTCATCTTTATTTTAACCCCCCCCCCGGGCCAGTGCTTCTCTAAGTGTTGGTCCGAACCAAGCCGCCTGCGGGGCCACCTCTGGGAAACTCGAGGGTTGGTTTTACTCGTAGCCTGTCTTATCCAGTGTTTCCCTGAGAACGAGATACGTGCGACTCCTATCGGGATTGTCGGCGCATCGGGTGGCTTTGCTGGTCTTGTTTTACCATTGTCGAAATGTCTTGTAACTGGGATTCCGAGTCTGGTCGGGTCTTCCTGGGAGAAGGAATATCCTTCGTTGCCCGTGAGAGCTTGTGATGGGCTAAGTTGGGACACCCCTGCAGGGTTTGATCTTTCGAAAGTCGTGCCCGCGGTTATGGGCAGATGGAAATTTGTTAATATCCGGTTGTAGAGAACTTGGCACTTAACTTAATTAAAATGCATCAACTGCGTGTGTAGCCATGATGGTCTCTTTCCGGCGGAGTCCGGGAAGTGAACACAGTTCTTGTGTTATGCTTGAACGTAAGTAGTTTCAGGATCACTTCTTGATCACTTCTAGTTCACGACCGTGCATTGCTTCTCTTCTCGCTCTTATTTGCGTATGTTAGCCACCATATATGCTTAGTGCTTGCTGCAGCTCCACCTCATTACCCCTTTCCTACCCATAAGCTTAAATAGTCTTGATCTCGCGGGTGTGAGATTGCTGAGTCCTCGTGACTCACAGATACTTCCAAACAGTTGCAGGTGCCGATGATACCAGTGCAGGTGACGCAACCCAGCTCAAGTGGGAGCTCGATGAAGATCTTGATTGTTGTGTTGTTTCGTTTCCTGTTGATCAGTAGTGGAGCCCAGTTGGGACGATCGGGGATCTAGCATTTGGGGTTGTCTTCTTTTATTTTGGTTCTGTAGTCGGACCTTGACTGTATTTTGGATGATGTATGTTTAACTTGTATTTGTGTGAAGTGGCGATTGCAAGCCAACTCTTTATCCCTTTCTTATTCGGTACATGGGATGTGTAAAGATTACCCCTCTTGCGACATGCGTACCATGCGGCTATGCCTCTAAGTCGTGCCCCGACACGTGGGAGATATAGCCGCATTGTGGGTGTTGCACTACAATCGGATATGCCCTATAAAAATACGCCGTCACTCTTCCATCTTCATCGACCTTGGCGACAGGCTATATTTCTTAAAATTATTTATTTTGAATAGATAAATTATATAAAGGGATTTTTTATTTTCATCCTGCACTGCTTTATGTATGCAGGAAAAATTAATAGTGGCGCATTATGCCACCATCTGCGCAAACCGATGTTGTCGTCCCAACCGGCGTAAATCGGCTCGCGCTACCCTTCAGAACATCAGGTCGTGTTTTTCCTAATTACACAATGTATATATTTTCACACAAAATCTATTTTTTCTGGTTTGCATGATTTTTTTCGTGTAGATTTTCCACGGCCGGTTATAATTCGGTTCGCCGCATCCGCGACTCTGTGTGCCATGCAAATTCAAACTGCCTCATATGGTCGCGGCATCGCGTTGTCATTATCATCATTGTCTAGTGGATTTCCGACCTGTGCCGACGTCTCCACGCCACTACTCCACCGAGCCGACTTAGGCGTCCAGGCCATATTTCTTTAACTATATACCTTCTTAAATAAATTAAGTAGAGGAAAATTATTATTATTTGTTATTATCTTTCGCTTGCACTATCTAATGTGTGCATATAGTCAACTTAGACTAGACCACGCCGCCTCCTCGGTAGGGCGAAGTCATCGTCCCGTCTGTGTCGACCGAGATGCATCATCTCCTCGGCTGGACTATGGTCTCATCATTACCTCATTCACCTACGTCAGGGACTTCGGCATCACACTGTCGGCCTGCTCTGTTGCCTCGGTCGGACCGGGGCTTTACCTCACCACAGCGACCATGTTGTGTCGCCACTTAGGAGTGCCGAGCTCCCCGCTCGGCCATCTCGGGACCGGCTTGGGGGCTGGGACCTCGTCCTGCCGCAAGCTCGGCACGCGTCATTACCACCGAGCACATTAACCAGCTAAGTCATTTTCATGCTCAATTTTTTAATTCATTCGGTTTGACAAAACTTTATATTTATGTTAAATAAAAACTTAGTTTGTTAAAAACATTATTTATTAAAAACACTTCCTTTACCCAAGTTAACTGGGGGCTCTTAAATTTGTACAAGTCGTTCTATAATAATTGTTTTCTTCCTAGTCATTGCAAAGTCTTTTTCTACCACTCCTTTTTTGACTCGAGTGTGTGGTCAATATCCGGATAGCCTGTTTTCTCTCTCATGCCGCTTGAGTTTAGTTTGGTAAACTGGTCTAACAAGCAGTACTCCGCCTTCGGGATAGGAGGTTGCAGCCGTAGGCTAACCCGCTTGAAGTCTTGAGATCGGATGTGTCATATTAATGCACGACAGAAGCACAAAAGTAAGACCAATTTTTGGATTGGCACGAAATGACTTGATTTAGTTCAGGCGTAGAGTTTTTACTTAAGTTTTTTGGTTTTCCAAGCCTATGGCACTTTTAAACTATTTGTGTGTTTCCAACATAAGTCTCGCAGTGCAACGCCGGATACCTTTAGAGATTCGGCAAAAACATTCTCGGATATTGCCATATATGCATCGGTTTCGAATTGTGTCTTCGGTCAATAGTTGGGTTGCCCGGCTCCTGTGCTTGCCTCCTATGTTTTTCTTTATTCGGCTAGGTGCGCAAAGGGATAACCACTGCGATTGTACTTCCAGCTCGAATGGTTAAGCACCTCGGTGGAGAAAGCAGGAAACTGATTGTCACAATGGGCGTAAACTGGTCAGCGATCCGATGACGGTGTCAAATTATAGATCGATACTGATTATCCAGTGTTATACGATGGGCCTTTCATAACATTGGCTGAATTGTTAATGGCTAGACTTCAATCGGTGCCTAACAGTAACCGGGGGCTCGTAGCTAGCTTCCCCAGTTTAACGCTCATATGACTAAGTGAAACTTATAAAGCCCGCATATCTGATTGCCTTGTTTCCGCTAACACAACCGCCTCCGGGCATCGAGACATTGGCTAAGGGTTGTCTTGTTACTGCGGAAACACCCTACGAGTATCTACAAAGGGGTAGAAGCCGACGATGGTCCACTTTCAACTGATAAACGGTCGCAATAGAGTCAAAATAAACATATATCATCAGTGTTTGTATTCAGTATACAAGCACTGAGTTCCATAATTATCGTTATAAAGACATAAATATGCATCAAATTTGACTTAAGAATTTTGCCAAGCTGGGTTGCCTGGCTCCTGTGTTTAACCCTACGTTCCCGATTGTTCGGCTAGGGGGTAAAGGGAGCACCTCTGTGATTTTTACTACCGGGTCATCTGAATTAGTACCCCAGACTGGGTGAAGCCGAAAGCTAGCTATCTTAAGAATACAATTGGTCGGCAACGACGGAAGTGAGAATTTCAGTTCATTAAGACCATAGAGTTCGGGAACTTTCCACACACTAAATCCTTGATATTTTCCTCCCACGTTGATCGGAGGTGAGGTTTCATGATCATGATCACCATGACAACCCAAAGAAAGGAACCGATAGCGGGACTATTTTCTTCAAAATATGTTTCTTACGTTAAAAAGTAATATAACATATCTTTTTGTGTACCTTTGTTTATAAAACCACATGGCTGGATTGCCTTGTTTGTCGTCAATCTTTGCCCTTATAAAGGCTTTATAAAGTAGGACAAACACTCCCCGGCTACTGGCCGAGGAGGTTGAAGCCGATAGTCGGTCATCAAAGTTTTGTACAATGCGGATCCGAGCATTAATAATGTAGAGTAGTTGGATACGTAGAATCATTACACATAATTTGTGATTTTACTCCGGATATCGATCCTTAATTCGGCCACCCGTGCCCACATTAAGGCTCGGGGGCTACTGGGCTTCAGGATTATCATTTACTACTATTAAAGGGGCACATCGATCCCCTGATCTGGTGTTGCCACCCGACCAGTGTCTCGGGGGCTACTGCATTGCCTATTCAATACAGAAAATTCAAAGTGCTCAGTGTTCGGCTTCACCAAACTATGGTAAAACGCGTCTTCGGACAACAATAGGTACCATCTGGGACTTATCCGGCATTAAGCTAATATATTACGATGACTTCTCAAAGCCCTCTCTCAAGGGCCCGTCCGCCGATCACTATCTCCTCTAATGTGCATCTTGGATTTTAGGCCGACACACACCTTGAGGGCTACCGGCTATATATCTCGTCAGTAAATCCACAAACAATCATCCCAAGCCCGAGTTGGTGCATCACCTCGGAAGCAGTCCGACATAAAACTCGGCTGCAAGAGGCTGGCTCCATAAAGAACTTTTTCAGCGTTAAGCTCGGGTAACCTCCTTCAAACTTTTTCAAACACGAGGTAATATATGACACTTCGGATACAGACCGGTGTTGGAGCTCGGATACATTTCGGCGTTGGAGCTCGGAAGCGGCCCGACGTTGGTGTTCGGCTGCAAAAGATACCTCGAATGTAGTCCGGCCTTGGAGCTCGGACGGAAGAGGATACCGCCGCACGGGAACAACATCAAACCCGAGGTGTGGCGTAAAAAATAATAGGGCATTGCTAAAGGCCGAAAACTTAAAGGGGCTCCTCGGATACCCGACATGTAAAGTCTTCGGATTCACTTCGGGCGATCCTCAAGATCAAAGATGAGAAGATTTGTTGAACCAATTTTCAAGACCGATGACCGAAGATGAAGAACAGTTTGGAAGAACCGAGGAGCGTCCCCAACTTGAAGACCAGTTCAGGGGCTACTAACGTGTCCTGGACTAGGGGGTACTCACCACATTGTCTCCTGACCAGTGGGTCGGGCCGAGGACCCCCATGGCGGTTCACTATTGGGCAAGTTCGGGCAACCCATGTCGCATACAAGGGATATTCCACAAGACTTGGCGCCCAAGACAAAGACTCTTCTAAACCCTAGGCCTCCGATATGTTATATAAGCCGAGGCCAGGCTAGTCAATAGATATCTAATATTCATTAGAACAATCTCGTGGTAGATACATGTACCCTATACTACATCCATATTAATACAATCAAAAGCAGGAGGTAGGATATTATCTCTTCGAGAGAGCCTGATGTCGTGGTTCTAAGTCTAACAGTAATGTAGGAGGGTAGGTATGGAGATGCAAGATCTTAGCTATGGAGAGGTTGTAAGCACACGAGGTTTACGAGTTCAGGCCCTTCTCGGAGGAAGTAATAGCCCTACGTCTCGGAGCCCGGAGGCGGTCGACTGGATTATGCGTGTATGAATTATAGGGGTGCGAACCCTTTACACTGAGGAGGGGGTGGCTTATATAGAGTTCGTCGGACCCCTCCGGCCCTCAGTTGTGCAGGGTTTAAATACATTAAGGTGAGGCGTTACTGGTAACGCCTCTAATAAAGTGCTATGATGAACATAAAAGCTACTTAATAACCGACCGTTAGCGTGCGGAGTGCCTTTAGGTGTCCTGGCCGTCGAATGATTAGACTTTGGCCGAGTGATTGCTTCTTGGTCGAGTGTCTTCGAGTCTGTCGAGTGGAACACCTCCAAGTCGATTGAAAGGTGATTTCTTCTTGAGATGTCCTTGGGTAGGGTAGCTGGGAGAGGTCCATGACCCTACCCTAGGTACATAGCTTCATCATTAGCCCCCGAATGGATCGGGGTTTGAGTGGGGAAGGAGTTGAGCACTTCTCCGACTCGTTTTTCATGCCATGAGCATATCTTGTTTCGGATCAATGAACCTGAGTGATGACAGCAACTTCCTTTTCAGTCGCCTTGATCCATTCTTAGTTTTTTGTCGAGTGAGTTTCTTTACTTGAGAGGCTCCGAGTGACGGCGTGGAGGAGATCTTTGGTCTGACAAGTTGTTTTGCTGCCCCAGATTTCGCGGGATCCGGATTTTGGGAAGCGCGCGGGACGGGGGAGGCCGCAGTAATCAGATGGGATAGGGCGGAGCCGCCTCGATCCCCGCGTTGCCTTTTTCGCCACGTATCGCGCGCGCGATTGTTACAGAATTTGACAGGACCGCCCGGGCCTACCAGTCACTCCATATAAGGCGTTGGACCGGGTTCTCTTGCACAGCGCGTTCCCATTCTCTCTTCTCCTGTTCAGGCTCCTTCCTCGCACTCGCTCTCGCCCCAGCGCCACCACTCCGTACGCGTCTCGCCGGCGATGATGGGGAAGGAGAAGATGGCGGCTCTGGAGCGGGCGAAGAAGGCGATGGCAAAGGCGAAGGGGAAGGCGACCAGTCGGGGTGGATCTTCCTCGCGAACCGGCCTACCGAAGGGCTGGATCCAGGGCGACTGGATCCGCTCGACGATCACCCAAGAAGACCTCGACGACCTAGCCGAAGGAGGGCTGATCCCCCATGAATCGGCACGGCTTCCGGGGAAGGAATCCGAGCCACAACCTCGGGAGGGTGAGCGCGTTCTCCTTGCCACCCACGTCGACCGTGGATTTTCCTTGCCTCCTCACCCTTTCTTTCGGGGATTTCTGAATTTTTTTGGGGCACAACTCCACCACTTCACTCCCAACACAATCGTTTATCTCGCTGCTTTCGTGTCTTTGTGTGAGAACTTCCTGGGTTGTCGGCCTCACTGGGGTCTTTTCAAGCACATTTTCACTTGTCGCTCTCAGACGGTGAAAAAGGCCAATCCGAGTGACGAGAGAACTCAAGTGATTCAGATGTGTGGGGGTCTTGGTGTTCAGATGAGAGGGAAAAGTTCCTCTCCGGCCATGATTCTTCCCGACTCGGTTCGCGGATGGCAGTCGACCTGGTTTTACTGCAAAGACCAGTCGACGCCAGGGCAGTCGACTGGCCTCCCTCCTTTTACCATGGACCGAGTGAGAAAACCCTCCTCTCTGAAGGTGCTCCCGGAGGAGAAGGCGCAGGTGAGGGTGCTGGTCGAGCGAGTGGTCCAGCTTATCCGTGACGGAGTCACCGGTATGGATCTCTTGGAGGTTTTCCTTCAGCGGCGCATCCAGCCTCTTCAAGCCCGAGACCATCCGATGTGGATGTATTCGGGTCTTGACGACTCCACTCGGATTCACCCGGAGGAGGTCAATGACGACACACTGGAGAAGTGGCTGTCGGGCATGACCGGAAACAAGGACAACCCCAGGGGAGCCAGGAGAGTTCCTCCATTCGACCAGTCCCATGTACCAGAGAAGGTCCGATTCTGAGTTTTGATCGTAATATGAATTCACTCGCGCAGCTGTCTATATGGCGTCGATTGACTTTATTCTTCCTGCTTTCTTTTAGGCCCTTATCGAAATGTATTAAATGCCCAATGGAGAGCAAGAGCAAGATCTGGAAGGAGAGGCGAGCGGTGGCGACAGTGGCGAATGGACTTCTGACGGTGAAGGGGACGAAGAGAGCGACGACTCAAGTGACGCAGAAGAAGTCGAGTCGCCTCCTCGCAGGGAGAGGCGATCCAAGCTTGACCAAGAACGACCGAGCGCCCGTGAAAAGGCGACTGCTCAGGCTGGTCAGTCTTCAAAGCATCCTCGGACCTCTTCACCAATCCTGACCGAAAAAGCGTCAAAGCATCCCAAAGTTGCAGAGCCGAAGCCTCGGAAGGCGTTGCCGAAGATTAAGATTGACATCCCCGTCGCTTCTGCGTGAGTGTCTCCCTTTGTATTCACTCGACGCCCCATGTTGTTTGTTTTTTCTTGATTTAACCAGACGAACTTTGGAACTGACAGCGCTGCTACTTCCGGGACCTCAGCTTATAGGGACGAGGATGAGGTAATGGAGGATGTGGTCACTTCCAATCTGGGTATGATTTCTGCTATTCTGTCTTTATTTGGTCGACTCAACTGCAATGTGCACCATTGGGTGATGTGATTTTGGCGATTGAACTTTGAACAGCTCCCAACATTATCGACCTCCCTGATGATGATGAAGAGCCCGAGAGGCCTTTGACGAGGAAAAATAGGCAAGCTCCTGCAAGCAAGGTGCCACAGTCGACGCCTAGGGCAAAACCAGTCGTTCAGGACGCTGGCGATGCCAATCGGGGTTCTGTTACCTTCGTCGTGCCATTGTCGAGTGTCTTGCCTTCTTCGTCTACTACTCAGGCCCCTGTCGACCCACCTTCAGTTTTTGCGACCCATCATGTCCCAGAGGACAAAGTGAATGCTGCCAAGGAAGCCATACGCCAGGCGGGCATTACGATGGAGAAGATGAAGACGGTGCGGGACGCCAGTCAGGCCGCCTACGACGCCAGTTCGGCTCTCCAAAGCAACGTTCAGGTTAGTTGGTCACCGCTTGTTCTGTTAGGATATGCTACCTGAAGACTCTTTCCGAAAATCTTTGCATCTGTACGCCCACTGGGTGCATCAATTGAATTTTTGAACTAGTGGGGGCACGCTGAGTGCACCCACTGGGTGTAGTCCCTGAGACTATGGTGGACTGCAGGCAGTCGACTGTAGTCTTTGTATTTAGATTCTTTCGCTCGATGTGGTCTGGCCGCGTCGAGTGTGAACCGAACTGGTAGTTTGTCTCTTCCACTCGGTCTGGTCGAGTGGGATCAGAACCGGTGGGGGCACGCCAAGTGCACCCACTGGGTGTAGTCCCCGAGACCGCGGTCGACTGCTGGCAGTCGACTGTGGTCTGAGTCCTCTTTTTTTACTCCCTGCACTCGACTCCGGCGGGCCGGTCGAGTGGGATCAGAACCGGTGGGGGCACACAAAGTGCACCCACTGGGTGTAGTCCCCGAGACTATGGTGGACTGCGGGCAGTCGACCATAGTCTTAGTACTTATTGCCTTTGTCGTTTTTCGCTGTAAAACAACTTCTCCTCCTTGATTGCAGAAATCTTGTGATCTTGGAGCTCGTTTCGCTGACTTGGAGAAACAGCAGATCCAACTGAACCTTGACTTGGAGTTGGCCAAGACAGAGCTACAAAAGGCCAAGGACGACGCCAATGGTAAGACGCGCTTGTTGACTGGTTTGTCTTAGGCTTGAGTACCCTTCTGCTCTTTCTGAATCAAGCACCACTTCTTTGCAGAAAAACTGAGAGAAGCTCTGGCAAAGAAGGATCGGGATTTGGCTGCTGCTCGAAAGGAAGCTGACGACAAAACCACTCTGGCTGAACAGAAACTGGCTTCGGTCGGCCAGTTGGAAGAAGAGAATACCAAGATGAAATCTGCTCTGAACAAAGCCAACAAGGAGTGCACGCGCTTGAAGAAGGACAATCTCAACCTGTACGAGAGATTGAAAGCATCGCTCACAGGAGGGACGATCTGGAGAGCTATCTGAGGAGCCTTGCCAAGAAGTTGTTCATCAAGCTTGAAGGTACACATTTTCTTTCGACTGATGTTTTTTTTGTCGACTCAGCATACGAAAATTGACTTATCCTTGGATCGTGAATGCAGAGTTTTGCCAGAACTTCGAGGAGGAGACTGGGCGGATTGAGCCAGGTTTGGACCCAATCAATTCTCCCGTGAAAGATGAAACTGCCATGAATCTGCTCTGACTGGAATCCCGCATCGATGGTGTTGTGGACTACTTGGCTCGGCTGAAGGTCGCCATGTCACGGATTGACCCGGCACTTTGGCTAGAGGCCACGCTCTAGAATGATCTTGAGTCCCTGATGACTCGACTTAACGAGATCCCTGATCGAGTGCAGGAGTGGAAGAAATCTTCTGCCCAGTGTGGTGCTGATGTGGCTCTGTCTTTGGTTCGTGTCCATTGCAAGGAGGTGGGACAAGATAAGCTGGCAGAAATCAAGGTCGCCAACACCCAGAAGCATGACTTCCGATCTTTTATGGAGACTTTCATCGCTGCAGCTACTCGGATCGCCGACGGCGTCAACCTAGACGAGTTCGTCGAGCTTGCCAGTCCTCCTCCCGCGGAGTGAACAAACTTTTATGCCCCACCTTAAATTTGCCTCGGAATGCCGAGTAGTTTTTGTAATCGTTAAACTCTTTCGGGCTGAATGCCCGAGCACTTCGACCTATGGTCCAGAACCTTTGGGATTTATTCGAACTTGGTTTATCGTTGAATATCTTCATGAATCCTCCGTCGAGTGGAACTCGTTCTTCACTCGAGACAACCTTTGTATCTGTGGCGTAGCCCCGAAAGGGAAGGTAGTAGTCGACCTACACCTCGTCGTCCTTGCGGGTCAGCGATGGAGCGCATGTTGTATTTGTGGCGAGGCTCCCAAGGAGAAGGTGGCAGTCGACCTGCACCTCATCGTCCTTGTGGGTCGGCGATGGAGCGCACGTTGTATTTGTGGCGAAGCTCCCAAGGAGAAGGTGGCAGTCGACCTGCACCTCGTCGTCCTTGCGGAGTGGGATGGAGCGCACGTTTTATTTGTGGTGAATCTCCCAAGGAGAAGGTGGCAGTC
>NC_041384.1:521558310-521558812 GCF_002162155.2 Triticum dicoccoides | reverse complement strand
CGTCCTTGCGGAGTGGGATGGAGTGCACGTTGTATTTGTGGCAAAGCTCCCAAGGAGAAGGTGGCAGTCGACCTGCACCTCGTCGTCCTTGCAGAGTGGGATGGAGCGCACGTTGTATTTGTGGTGAAGCTCCCAAGGAGAAGGTGGCAGTCGACTTGCACCTCATCGTCCTTGTGGATTGGGATGGAGCGCACGTACTTAGGCGAGTACTGGACTGCAGCTAGGCCCCCGAGTGGGAGGCTGGCTCACCACTCGGTAGGATTTTCAAATACTTAGGCGAGTACTGGACTGCAGCTAAGCCCCCGAGTGGGAGGGTCGCTCACCACTCGGTAGGATTTTCAAATACTTAGGCGAGTACTGGACTGCAGCTAAGCCCCCGAGTGGGAGGGTCGCTCACCACTCGGTAGGATTTTCAAATACTCAGGCGAGTACTGGACTGCAGCTAAGCCCCCGAGTGGGAGGGTCCCTCACCACTCGGTAGGATTTTCAAATACTTGGGCGA
>NC_041384.1:521522649-521558111 GCF_002162155.2 Triticum dicoccoides | reverse complement strand
GAGTGGGAGGGTCGCTCACCACTCGGTAGGATTTTCAAATACTTAGGCGAGTACTGGACTGCAGCTAAGCCCCCGAGTGGGAGGATCGCTCACCACTCGGTAGGATTTTCAAATACTTAGGCGAGTACTGGACTGCAGCTAAGCCCCCGAGTGGGAGGCTGGCTCACCACTCGGTTGGATTTTCAAATACTTAGGTGAGTACTGGACTGTAGCTAAGCCCCCCAGTGGGAGGCTGGCTCGCCACTCGGTAGGATTTTTAAATACTTAGGCGAGTACTGGACTGCAACTAAGCCCCCGAGTGGGAGGCTGGCTCACCACTCGGTAGGATTTTTAAATACTTAGGCGAAATGGGTTCGCAGCTAAGCCCCCGAGTGGAAGGCTGGCTCACCACTCGGTAGGAAATTATTTTTACAAACTTAGGCGAAACGGATTCGCAGCTAAGCCACCCGCTGGGGGATTTCTCACGCAAACAAAAACAATAACAATCATCGGGAAAATTATAATGCGCTTGTCTTTGATAAATAAACTACAGAAGTTTTTCTTATTACATCTCATCCGAGTGAGAATTCAAGTATAAAAGGGGCGGAGCAGCTCTGCATTCCAGGCTCGTGGCTCATCAATCTGGCGATCGACATTATAAAGGTGGTACGCTCCATTGTGGAGGACTTTGGTGACTATGAAGGGACCTTCCCAAGTAGGAGCGAGTTTGTGCGGTTTCTGTTGATCCACTCGGAGGACCAAGTCTCCTTCTTGGAAGGCTCGACTCTTCACATTTCTGGCATGGAATCGATGCAAGTCTTGCTGATAGATGGTCGATCGGACCATGGCCATTTCTCTTCCTTCTTCCAGGAGGTCGACTGCGTCCTGCCGGGCTTGTTCTGCTTCATCTTTAGAGTAGAGCTCGACTCGGGGCGCATTGTGAAGCAGGTCACTTGGCAAAACTGCTTCGGCCCCGTAGACCAGAAAGAATGGGGTTCTTCCGGTCGATCGGTTCGGGGTTGTCCTCAATCCCCAAAGTCTTGATGGAAGCTCGTCGACCCATGCACCTGCTGCGTGCTTGAGATCGCGCATCAATCGAGGTTTCAGTCCTTTGAGAATTAAGCCGTTTGCTCTTTCCGCTTGTCCATTCGATTGGGGGTGAGCGACCAAAGCATAGTCGACTCGTGTGCCCTGAGAGGCGCAAAAGGCTCTGAATTTGTCGGAATCGAAGTTTGACCCATTGTCAGTGATGATGTTGTGCGGAACTCCATATCTGAATATCAACTCTCTGATGAAACTGATAGCAGTGCAAGCATCAAGATTCTTGATAGGCTTAGCTTCAATCCATTTGGTGAACTTGTCGACTGCTACTAGCACATGAGTGAAGCCGCTCCTGCCCGTTCTTAGTGGTCCAACCATGTCTAGCCCCCAAACAGCGAAGGGCCAGACGAGTGGAATGGTTTTGAGGGCTGACGCGGGCTTGTGCGACATATTGGAGTAATACTGACATCCTTCACATTTGTCGACTATCTCTTTTGCCATTTCATTGGCCCTTGGCCAGTAGAATCCCGCTCGGTATGCTTTAGCCACAATGGTCCGAGAGGACGCATGATGACCACAGGTCCCCGAGTGGATATCATCAAGGATCATCTGGCCTTCTTCTGGTGTTATACACTTCTGACTGACTCCAATCGCGCTTCCTCTATACAAATGTCCCTTTATGACTGTAAAGGCCTTGGATCGACGGACGATCTATCGAGCCTCTTCCTCGTCCTCTGGGAGTTCTTTCCTTAGGATGTATGCGATGTACGGTATTGTCCAGTCGGGAGTGATGACCAAGACTTCCATGATCAGGTCGACCACAGCTGGAACTTCAACTTCAGTCGGATCCGCGGCACTTTTTGGCTGCGGGGCCTCTTCAGTGAAGGGATCCTCCTGAACTGATGGTGTGTGGATGTGTTCCAAAAACACATTGCTGGGAATGGCTTCTCTTTTGGAACCTATTTTTGCCAAATCATCAGCCGGGGTATGTGATGAAGTTCTAAGCCCTCGAATTTCTTCTCTAGCTTTCTCACTGCATTGCAATAACCAGTCATGGCTGGACTTGTGACGTCCCACTCCTTCATCACCTGATTAACCACCAAATCTGAGTCGCCATAGACCATGAGGCGATGGACGCCGAGTGAAATAGCCATGCGCAACCCATATAAAAGTGCTTCATATTCTGCCTCGTTATTGGAGGAATCAAAGTGGATTTGAAGAACGTATCTGAGCTTATCTCCTCGGGAGGAGACCAATACCACCCCGGCACCGGAACCATTGAGCATTTGGAACCGTCGAAGAACATGGTCCAATGTTCCGAGTGAACCTGAGTCGGCAGTTGCTGTTCAATCCACTCGGCGACGAAATCTGCTATTGCTTGGGACTTGATAGCTTTTTCGCCTCAAACTTGATATCTAGAGGAAGGAGTTCAATCGCCCATTTTGCCACTCGACTGGTTGCATCTCTGTTATGCAGGATCTCTGACAATGGAGCCGCTGACGATTGTAATGGAATGATCAGAGAAGTAGTGAGCAACCTTCTTTGTGGTTATATAAATCCCATATACAAGCTTCTGATAGTGAGGATATCTTTGCTTCGACGAGGTCAAAACTTCAGAAATATAATACACTGGGCGCTGAACTTTAAAGGCTTTTCCTTCTTCTTCCCGCTCGACCGTAAGTACCGTACTGACGACTTGTCCCGTGGCTGCGATGTAAAGCAGCAAAGGCTCTTTGCTGATTGGGGCAGCAAGCATCGGCTGGGTGGAGAGCAGAGCTTTGAGTTCTACAAACGCTGCATCAGCTTCAGGAGTCCACTTGAACTTGTCTGACTTCTTCATCAATCGGTAAAGAGGCAATGCCTTTTCACCGAGACGAGAGATGAATCGACATAAAGCGGCCAAGCAACCAGTAAGCTTTTGGACGTCGTGCACTCACACGGGACTTTTCGTTCGGAGTATAGTACCGACTTTTTCCGGATTTGCGTCGATTCCCCGTTCGGAAACGAGGAAACCGAGTAACTTTCCGCTAGGAACTCCGAATGTGCACTTTGATGGATTAAGCTTAATGTCATACCTCCTGAGGTTGGCAAAGGTTTCAGCAAGGTCAGTCAGCAGGTCGGAACCCTTCCGTGACTTGACCACAATATCATCCACGTATGCTTCCACATTCCGACTGATTTGAGTGAGCAAACACTTCTGAATCATCCTCATGAATGTGGCTCCGGCATTCTTGAGGCCGAATGGCATGGTAACATAATAGAAGCACCCGAATGGAGTGATGAAAGCTGTTTTGATCTCGTCAGGCCCATACAGACGGATCTGATGGTACCCGGAGTAGGCGTCTAAAAAAGACAGTCGCTCACATCCCGCAGTCGAGTCGACTATCTGGTCAATGCGAGCGAGAGGAAAATGATCTTTCGGGCAGGCCCGATTGATATGTTTAAAGTTAATGCACATGTGAAGTGACTTGTCCTTCTTGGGGACCATGACAACATTGGCGAGCCACTCGGAGTGGTAGATCTCTCGGATGAACTCTGCTGCTAAGAGCCGAGCCACCTCCTCACCAATAGCCTTTCTCTTCTGGACGGCGGACCGTCTGAGATGTTCTTTGATAGGTTTTATTTTCAAGTCGACTCATAGGCGATGCTCAGCCAGCTCCCTGGGAACACCCGGCATGTCAGAAGGCTTCCATGCGAAAATTGTTGGGGAACGTAGCAATAATTCAAAATTTTCCTACGTGTCACCAAGATCAATCTATGGAGTCATCTAGCAACGAGGGAGGAGTGGATCTACATACCCTTATAGATCGCGCGCGGAAGCGTTCAAGAGAACGGGGTTGATGGAGTCGTACTCGTCGTGTTCCAAATCACCGATGATCCTAGCGCCGAACGGACGGCACCTCCGCGTTCAACACACGTACGGAGCAGCGGCGTCTCCTCCTTCTTGATCTAGCAAGGGGGGAGGAGAGGTTGACAGAGATCCAGCAGCACGACGGCGTGGTGGTGATGGAGCTGCAATACTCCGGCAGGGCTTCGCTAAGCTCTATGGAGGAGGAGGAGGTGTTGGAGAGGGAGAGGGAGGCACCAAGGCGTGGGTTGAGAGGCCCTCCTTCCCCCACTATATATAGGGAGCCTAGGGAGGGGGCGCCGGCCCTAGGAGATGCAATCTCCTAGGGGGGCGGCGGCCAAGGGAGGAGTCCCTCCTCCCCAAGGCACCTAGGGGTGCCTTCCCCCTTTGGGACTCTTCCCCTAGGGTTTTTCCACCCTAGGCGCATGGGCCCTAGAGGGAAGTGGCGCCCCAGCCCACTTTGGGCTGGATCCCTTCCCACTTCAGCCCATGAGGCCCTCCGGGATAGGTGGCCCCACCCGGTGGACCCCCGGGACCCTTCCGGTGGTCCCGGTACAATACCGGTGACCCTAAAACTTGTCCCGATGGCCGAAATAGCACTTCCTATATATAATTCTTTACCTCCGGACCATTCCGGAACTCCTCGTGACGTCCGGGATCTCATCCGGGACTACGAACAACTTTCGGGTTACCGCATACTAATATCTCTATAACCCTAGCGTCACTGAACCTTAAGTGTGTAGACCCTACGGGTTCGGGAGACATGCAGACATGACCGAGATGACTCTCCGATCAATAACCAACAGCGGGATCTGGATACCCATGTTGGCTCCCACATGTTCCATGATGATCTCATCGGATGAACCACGATGTCGAGGATTCAATCAATCCCGTATACAATTCCCTTTGTCTAGCGGTACGATACTTGCCCGATATTCGATCGTCGGTATCCCGATACCTTGTTCAATCTCGTTACCGGCAAGTCTCTTTACTCGTTCCGTAACACATCATCCCGTGATCAACTCCTTGATCACATTGTGCACATTATGATGATGTCCTACCGAGTGGGCCCAGAGATACCTCTCCATCGCACGGAGTGACAAATCCCAGTCTCGATTCGTGCCAACCCAACAGACACTTTCGGAGATACCCGTAGTGCACCTTTATAGTCACCCAGTTACGTTGTGACGTTTGGCACACCCAAAGTATTCCTATGGTATCCGGGAGTTGCACAATCTCATGGTCTAAGGAAATGATACTTGACATTAGAAAAGCTTTAGCGAACGAACTACACGATCTTTGTGCTAGGCTTAGGATTGGGTCTTGTCCATCACATCATTCTCCTAATGATGTGATCCCGTTATCAACGACATCCAATGTCCATGGTCAGGAAACCGTAACCATCTATTGATTAACGATCTAGTCAACTAGAGGCTTACTAGGGACATGGTGTTGTCTATGTATCCACACATGTATCTGAGTTTCCTATCAATACAATTCTAGCATGGATAATAAACGATTATCGTGAACAAGGAAATATAATAATAACCAATTTATTATTGCCTCTAGGGCATATTTCCAACAAAAATGTCCTAGTTCTCACGGAGGAACTGGATGAGCGCTTCTTCCAATTTGGAGTCGAGTGTTGTTGAAATATGAGTTGGAGCAGCACTGGGATCGGTCGGGTGGATGTGAGCCGTCTTCGGTTCGCCAGACGACTGAAAAGTTGATTCTGTAGCGGGCTTCTTGGCTCGCAACAAATCACTAGGGTCTGCAGTCTTCTGGTATTCCTGCAGCTCCACCACTGCCATCTGAGCATCAGCGATCTTTGAACCTTTCTGAAAACATTCTTCTGCTTTCTTCCGATTGCCTGTAACAGCGATCACACCTTTGGGACCAGGCATCTTCAATTTGAGATACACATAACATGGTCAGGCCATGAAGCGTGCATAAGCCGGCCTGCCCAAAATAGCGTGATAGGCACTCTGGAAATCTACAACTTCGAACGTCAACTTTTCTTTGCGGTAATTCTTGGAATCACCGAAAACCACATCAAGAGCAATCTGGCCGAGTGATTCAGCCTTCTTCCATGACTCCATGGAAACTCATGTTGCCGGTACTGAGTCTGGACATCGGAATGCCCATCCCTTTCAACGTCTCAACATATAGTATGTTCAAACCACTACCACCATCCATCAAGACTTTGGTCAGTCGAGTGCCTTCAACAACTGGGACGACCACCAAAGCTTGCCTCCCAGGGGTGGCAATGTGCGTTGGGTGATCGGACCGGTCGAATGTGATGGCAGTCTGAGACCACTTTAGATAACTGGGTGTCGCCGGAGCAACCATATTCACCTCTCGGTTGAGAACTTTTAGTCGACTTTTGCTTTCAACATCAGCAAAAATCATCAGGGTGGAATTGACCTGGGGGTATCCATGGTCACTGTCTTCCTTGTCCTCAACTTTGTCCGACTCCTTTTCCTTATCTTTGGGCTGCTTGCCCTGGAACTGCTGGATCAAGAGTTGACACTGTCGAGTGGTATGTTTGGGGTAAATGAAATTACCCTCTTTATCTTTCTTGGTGTGGATGTGACATGGCAAATCCAACACATCATTTCCGTCCTAGTCTTAAACTTTCTTGGGGTTCCAAGGTCCTTTGGGTTTACCCTTCAACATTCCTTGAGTTACAGCCAAGGCTTCCCCAGGAGCAGCTGGCTCGGCTTTCCGCTTCTGTTTTTGATTGGAATTCCCTCCTTCGGTTTCTTGAGCGACTAACTTGAGCTTGCCGCTCCTAAGTCGGTCCTCATATTCACCATTAGCGTACTTGGTGGAAATCTCCATCATCCGATTCAAAGACATATCTCCGGTTTGACCGAATTTCAGGTTCAGTTCTCTGTACTTGATGCCTTCTTTGAAGGCACAGACCGCTTGGTGGTCAGGCACATTCTCTACCATGTGATGTAACGTGATCCATCTCTCGATGTAATCCCTCAAAGTTTCATTCGGCTTCTGCACGCAAGACCGCAGTTCCGTCAGCTCTGCCGTTCGCTTGCATGTTCCTTCAAATGTGGTGACAAACACTCGGGCGAGATCTTCTCAAGTGTAAATGTTGCTGGGCGCTAACTGATTCAGCCATGCTCTGGCCGAGCCCTCCAACATAAGAGGAAGGTGCGTCATGGCCACTTCATCATTGCCACCGCCAATCTGGACGGCCACTCGGTAGTCTTCAAGCCAAGTGTTGGGCTTGGACTCACCAGTGAACTTACTGACCCTAGTTGCCAACCTGAAGTTGGGGGGAATCACAGCGGCTGTCGGTGTCAAAACCGGCGGATCTCGGGTAGGGGGTCCCGAACTGTGCGTCTAGGCCGGATGGTAACAGGAGGCAAGGGACACGAAGTTTTACCCAGGTTCGGGCCCTCTCGATGGAGGTAAAACCCTACATTATGCTTGATTAATATTGATGATATGGGTAGTACAAGAGTAGATCTACCACGAGATCAGAGAGGCTAAACCCTAGAAGCTAGCCTATGGTATGATTGTTGATGTGTATGTTGTCCTACGGACTAAAACCCTCCGGTTATATAGACACCGGATAGGGTTAGGGTTACATAGAGTCGGTTACAATGGTAGGAGATCTTCATATCCGTATCGCCAAGCTTGCCTTCCACGCCAAGGAAAGTCCCTTCTGGACGCGGGACGGAGTCTTCAATCTTGTATCTTCATAGTCCGGGAGTCCGGCTGAAGGTATAGTTCGGCTATCCGAACACCCCCTAATCCAGGACTCCCTTAGTAGCCCCTGAACCAGGCTTCAATGACGACGAGTCCGGCGTGCAGATTGTCTTCGGCATTGCAAGGCGGGTTCCTCCTCCAAGTACTTTATAGAAGATTTTAAACACAAAGATAGTGTCCGGCTCTGCAAAATAAGTTTTCCACATATTGCCATAGAGAGAATAATATTTACACAAATCTAATCTGCTGACGTATTCCATAGTGCAACACACCAAGGCCAAGCTTTTATCCAAGTCGTTTCATTATCCCACCTCAGTGCGTCATGCGAGGCGGTTTCCTTGGCACGTCTTGTCAAAGCAGAGATCGTGTCCCCTTATTCCGGGATTCTCATCAATACGGACGTGGGTAACCCAACCGCGCCTTTGATTACGACGCTTGGAGATAAGCGAGTTTTATCAGGCTAGTGGGGACATGTAGTTGCGTCCACCCATATAAGGGGATAAGGATCCACCTTTTCACCCATGCCTTCTTCCTCCTTTCCTATCCATTCTTGCGCACTCGAGCTCCAGCGCCCAAGTCCGCACTACCACCTCAACCTTCTCCAGTCATGTCCGGAGCAGGAGGCAAGTGGATGGTCTCCTCCGTCACGGAGGGACACATCAAAAAGCTGATAAGGCCGGATATCTGGCTAGCGACATCGCGCACCGGCTTCCCGAAAGGGGCAGCTCATCCCCACTCCTAGGCCCCATGAGAGGGTGGTATTCCTCCCCCATTTCCTCCGCGGACTGGGCTTCCCTCTGCATCCATTTGTCTGGGAGCTCATGTTCTACTACGGCCTGGATTTCCACGATCTGGCCCCGAACTTTGTCCTCAACATCTCGGCGTTTATCGTCGTGTGCGAGGTGTTCCTCCGCATCCGCCCCCATTTCGGCCTATGGCTTAAGACTTTCAACGTCAAGCCAAAGGTGGTGCGCGGCAGCCAGGCGGAGTGCGGCGACGCCATGGTTGGCAAGATGGCCAACGTCCTGTGGCTCGAGGGCTCCTTTGTGGAGACCCTAAAGGGGTGGCAATCATGGTGGTTTTACGTCACCGAGCCGCGCGACGCCGAATGGGTCGCACCCCCTGAGTTTCGATCCGGCCCCCCTACGCGGCTCACCTCCTGGAAGGAGACAGACCTGTCTTGGGGTAAAAAAGGAGAGCTGACCGGACTCCAAACATGCATCCAAACCCTGGTGGACAAGAAGCTCAAGCTTGTCAACATAGTCCAGGTTATGCTCATCCGCCTGATCTTCCCGTGTCAACGACGGGCCTTCAACCTGTGGGAGTTCGACCCGGCGCAGCATCGAACTCTAAACAGGCTCTTCGACACGACGTACGAAGATGCCTGGAGGATGCTTTTCAAAGGCGCCGAGGCTCCTGCATCCGCTACCGAGGATCGCGGATTCAGTACTCAGCATCATGCTCATGCGGTAAGTTGTTTTTTGTCCTTTTATCTTTGACAGGATTGGGAGGTGACGTCCGGACAGATCAATTGTCCGGCTCCTTTGCCCGAAGGCCCAGCGGACGCTCGCTTGGCGAAGCTGCTGGTTCCGGCGCCCTATGTGGTGCCGGAGAAGAAGGCCACGAAAAGGGCCACGGGGACTTGAAAGAGTGCCCGGCGCCAGGAGGTGTCAGATTCATCATCCGACGGTACTGAAGCGCCTTCCTCTCGTGAAGACGAGGAGGAAGAAGAAGAGACCTCTCCCCCTCTAGCGGGAGGAGAGAAGAAAAGGAAGGACGCCCTCTCTGAGGAGGCCGGAGGGTCCAAGAAGGGGAAAAACCTTCCTCCGGACTACTCCAACGACGCCGACGACGGCGGAGAGGAGTGGCAGCCCAGGGCCAAGCCCCTGGCAAAATCGTAAGTATCAGGATACCAGAGTAATTCATAGTATTCGTTTATTACACAGCTTTCCCTTATGTCGATCATGCTTATGCAGCCCACCCAAAGACCGGCTCGACGCGTCGTCGAGCGGCTCACTGGACTCATAGGATGTGAACTCGCTTCCGACGGCTTCCACCCCCCGCCCTATGGACGACACTGAGGTGTTGTCCCAACAGGTTCCAAGCAGGGAGGAGGTGGTCCCGGAGGCGCCGCAAGGCGACCTCCCGGACTCCAGGAGTAAAGGGGATGAAACCCCCCAGGGCTCCAAGTCCGGCTCTAGGCCGGACACCGCTCCGGAACCTTCAGGGGTTCCGGAGTCCGGCGGGGGACCTCCTTCCAAGAGGAGCAAGTCCACCGTGCCGGCGACCCCCGTCCACCCGGAGGCGCCGGACAATATGTTGGAGGCGCTCCAAGGCGCCTCCATCGATGAGGAGCACCACGCTATTATGAGTGCGGTGGTCCAGAAGGTTCAGTCCGCCAAGAGTGGACTGACTGAAGCTTGTACTAGCCTTTTGACAGGCTTTGAGGTAAGTAAATAATGTGTAAATAATATTACCGCATAGACAGTAGCCCCTGATGCTCTGTTGGGCATTTGGGAAGAAAAGCCGAATAGAGGATAAAAAAAATCCGCAGGAGTCTAAACAAAGGAGTCAATATGCGTGTGCAGGCTTCTCTGCTGGCGTGCGCTGTACTCACTGCGGAAGTGGACACGCTGAAGCAGAGCCTCAAGAAGTCCGAGAAAGAGCTCGGGCGTGCCAAGAAGCAGCTCGAGGAGAAGGAAGGTAAGAAAAACCTTGGTTGAATATGTATATAAAAAAGGTGCAATTGCAAGAAATGACAGGATTAACATGGCTATTGTAGGGGCCACATCTGAGGTGGCGACCCTTAAGCAAGCGCTGCTCGAGGCCGAGAAGAGTGCGGCCGTGGAGCGCACCGAGCGGGAGAGGTATGAGGCCGAGGTTGGAAAGGTGCGGCAAGAGCTCCAGGTTCTCCTGAAGAAACATGAGAGTTTGGAGCTTGACTCAAATACGCGAGCGTCCGAGCTCGCGGCTATTGGGTTTTGTAGTAATTTCAAAATTTTCCTACGCACACGCAAGATCATGGTGATGCATAGCAACAAGAGGGGGAGAGTGTGATCTACGTACCCTTGTAGATCGACAACGGAAGCGTTAACTTGGTTGATGTAGTCGTACGTCTTCACGGCCCGACCGATCAAGCACCGAAACTACGGCACCTCCGAGTTCTAGCACACGTTCAGCTCGATGACGATCCCCGGACTCTGATCCAGCAAAGTGTCGGGGAAGAGTTTCGTCAGCACGACGGCGTGGTGACGATCTTGGTGTACTACTATCGCAGGGCTTCGCCTAAGCACCGCTACAATATTATCGAGGACTATGGTGGAAGGGGGCACCGCACACGGCTAAGAATATGATCACGTGGATCAACTTGTGTGTCTAGGGGTGCCCCTTGCCTCCGTATATATAGGATCCAAGGGGGGGTGCGGCCGGCCCTAGTAGGAGGCGCGCAGGAGGAGTCCTACTCCTACCGGGAGTAGGACTCCCCTCCCTTTCCTTGTCCAAGTGGGAGAGGGGGAAGGAGAGAAGGAAAATGGGGGGCGCCGCCCCTCCCTCCTTGTCCAATTCGGACTAGGGGGAGAGGGGGCGCGCGGCCTGCCCTGGCAGCCCCTCCTCTTCTCCACTTTAGGCCCATGAGGCCCATTAACCCCCCGGGAGGGGGGGTCCGGTAACCCCCGGTGCTCCGGTTTTATCCGAAACTTCCCCGGAACACTTCCGGTGTCCGAATATAGCCGTCCAATATATCAATCTTTATGTCTCGACCATTTCGAGACTCCTCGTCATGTCCGTGATTACATCTGGGACTCCGAACTAACTTCGGTACATCAAAACTCATAAACTCATAATATAACTGTCATCGAAACCTTAAGCGTGCGGACCCTACGGGTTCGAGAACAATGTAGACATGACCGAGACACGTCTCCAGTCAATAACCAATAGCGGAACCTGGATGCTCATATTGGCTCCCACATATTCTACGAAGATCTTTATCGGTCAGACCGCATAACAACATATGTTGTTCCCTTTGTCATCGGTATGTTACTTGCCCGAGATTCGATCGTCGGTATCTTAATACCTAGTTCAATCTCATTACCGGCAAGTCTCTTTACTCGTTCTGTAATACATCATCTCACAACTAAATCATTAGTTGCAATGCTTGCAAGGCTTATGTGATGTGCATTACCGAGAGGGCCTAGAGATACCTCTCCGACAATCGGAGTGACAAATCCTAATCTTGAAATACGCCAACCCAACATGTACCTTTGGAGACACCTGTAGAGCTCCTTTATAATCACCCAGTTACGTTGTGATGTTTGGTAGCACACAAAGTGTTCCTCCGGCAAACGGGAGTTGCATAATCTCATAGCCATAGGAACATGTATAAGTCATGAAGAAAGCAATGGCAACATACTAAACGATCGGGTGCTAAGCTAATGAAATGTGTCATGTCAATCACATCATTCTCCTAATGATGTGATCTCGTTAATCAAATAACAGCTCTTTTGTTTATGGTTAGGAAACATAACCATCTTCGATTAACGAGCTAGTCAAGTAGAGGCATACTAGTGACACTCTGTTTGTCTATGTATCCACACATGTATTATGTTTCCGGTTAATACAATTCTAGCATGAATAATAAACATTTATCATGATATAAGGAAATAAATAATAACTTTATTATTGCCTCTAGGGCATATTTCCTTCAGCGGTGGCTATTGAAAATGCCAAGTCTGCCAAGGCCGAATCCCAGAAGACCCTCCAGGAGTTGGATAAGGTGAACAAAATAGCGGCGGGTAAGGCATTCTTTATGCAAAGTAAACACATAAACGTGAGTTACTTGATACTTACCCGAATCCGGAGCTCTCCAGGGGCATTTGCAGATCTTCCCCGGAGTGTATCCGATGCCGCCACATTCTATCGAGCCGAGGAGGGCAGCTCGACGGAGAAGGTGTTCTGGTCTCAGTATGCTGAGGCCGGACACCCCGTGCCCCTGAGCGACCAGCTGAAGCAACTGGTCGAGCTCCACAAGGCGGCCGAACAGGCCATGAAGGGCCTCCTAGTTCGGCTGTGGCCTGGAGAGGCTCTGCCTGGGAGCTATTTCGGGCTGGTGTGGCGGCTGGTGGAGGCCTGTCCAAGGCTCGAGGACATCAAGTGCTCCGTCTGTATTGAAGGTGCCCGTAGGGCCTTTGCCCGTGCTAAGGTGCACTGGGGCAGGCTGGATGCGGAGAAGCTTGTGAAGGACGGGCCACCAGCGGGGAAAGAGCATCGCAAGGCCCGAAAATTACTATAAGGATGTTCTGAAGGGTGCCCGCCTTGTGGCGGATCAATGTACTAGGGATGTAATTGTTGAGTAAAACTTGCTCGTTTTTGTCCTGTGCACTGAAAACTTGTTCATATGCGCTGAGACCAAGCAACAGGCTCTCATCTATCTGGATGTGATCAAGAACAAGCAGAATACCTTCGTGGATGTCAAGTGGATAGACATGCATCACCTGCGGAAAGACAAGTTTCGTGACTATTTTGGAGAGGCTCTGGACTTGGTGGAGCAGTTTGTTATTGAGCCGGTGATCTCCTTTCACCTTGACTATGACCCTGAGCTTATCTGTCAGTTCTTTGCCTCAGTGTACTTTCATCCCGGGGAGGAGCGGAGGATGACCTGGATGACCAATGGCCGTCAGCTGTCTGCTACACGGAAAGAGTTCGTGGATCTGCTGCACATTCCTAATGACGGGCTTCACACCCCCATTGGCGTTCGCCCCCATGCCAACTCTGAGTCTGCCAACAAGAACCAGCTTCAGCCCTTCCTTGTTGAGAAGGTACTCCCCAATGGCAAGTCATCTTGGGTGTTGAACTCCTTTCTGGATATCATGCATCGCATCTTCCGCAACACTCTGTTCCCATGCATTGGCGACAAGGACAAGGTTCATGCATATCTAGTGGACATGTTGCTCTTGTGTGCAGAGGCACGTACTTCTCAGACTCGGCCACTTGATGTCTCACACATCATGTGGTGTGAGCTTCGGTTTGCGGTGTTCACTCGCAAGGTACCTATCTATGGACCATACCTGTTTCTGCTGCTCTCCACCACTTGGGAGAAGACGTATCCAGGTGATGAGTTCCTTGCTCCAGACTGGATTTGCCATGAGTCCATCAGCCTCCGCGTCAAGCCCAACTGGGCAAACACCACTACCCGTGCTGAGGCATCTTCTGCTAGGAGGGCTGCTGGTGAGGGGGAGGTTGCTGCTGCTGAGACTGCTGCTGAGGACCGTGCTGCTAGGTACACCACTTCTTCCTCTGAGCCGTCATGGGCCAAGAAGCTGAAGGACAAGATGAAGACTCTCTTCTGCATGCAGGCGAAGGGACAGTACAGGGCTCACGTGACTAACAAGGAGAGTCGCCGCCGTGACAAGAAGGTGATGAGGCTCTTTGGAGAGGATGTGTCTGGCGGGTCTGAGGACGTCATCACACCTGAGGCTGCCTGGATGTCAAAGTAGGGCTACAAGTGGACCAGTTCAGAGGATGACATCGAGGAGACTATCCCCGCCGCTGAGTCTGACGAGGAGCACGAGGAGCAGTGGGACGACTTCTCTGTCTGAGCCACCCCGTGTGTGTAGGTGTCCTCTCTGCCTTTTTGGCGTCTTGATGCCAAAGGGGGAGAGAGTGTAGGGATTTGCGTTGTGTCATGCTTGGTGTGTTTGTTTGCTTTGTCGTTTGGACCTCGTTTGCCACGTTTGCTTTTGTTCAGTTTGTGCCTTCGAGACCTATCCTCCATATGGTGTAAGACATATGCACTCTATCTATCTTAGTTATCTTATGTTTGTACTATCTTGTCTAGTGATATATTTGCCTTGTCTCTATAATATAGGGGGAGCTCTGTTCCTAGTATTTGTGCTCATCTAGGTGGCACACATTTATGGGGAGCCCATCTATATTATAGAGAGGAGGGGTTTGCTTTTACTTAATAGTATTTTTCCTTGTGCAAATCCCATTTTGTCATCAATCCACCAAAAAGGGGGGAGATTGTAAGGACATATTTATCCCTAAGTGTTTTGGTGATTGATGACAACGCATTTGCGGACTAATTGTGTGCCATGAGTTTTCCAGACACTTCTTTGCTAGGCACAAGACGATTGGGTGCCCCTCGAAGACTGACGAAGACGGTGTCTTTTCTACGTTTCTTTTTGGTGGATTTGAGTCGTAGGAAAGCCGTACTATTAAGAGGGGGTCCGCGTTGGAAAGGTTTGGGTGGAATCATCACGTACACGTCTCCTTTTATCCCCTCCTTCTTCCTTGGAGCTTCCTCCGTTTTTCCTGCCTCCTTTGACTGGCTGCTGTTGTGGTTGGGGTAGTACTGCTCCTGGATCAACGGTAGTACCGTAGGCATCCGCGGTAGTACCGCGCGGTGGCGCGGTAGTACCGCTGGTGCTCACGGTAGTACCGCTCCCCTGGAGCCGCACTACCGCTTCCCACCAGGCTAGTGCCGCCCCCTTGCGGTAGTAGGAGAGGATGTAATTTTTTACATCCGCACCTGCCGCGGTAGTACCGCTTTCGCCGTGCGGTAGTACCGCGCTATGCGGTCAGGCAGTAGTACTACCCCTCGGCAGTACTACTGTGTCGGGTTTTTGCTACTTCCGTTTATTTGCGGAAGTAGGCACGGAAGTTCCCCTTCCCCCTGGCTGGGACTTTTGCCTTGCGGTAGTACCGCATGGGGGGCGCGGTAGTACCGCGCATGCGAAAGTACCGCCCCCAGCTTGCGTCTGTTTCTGTGCTGGGGTCGCGGCAGTACCGTGGGACGGTACGGTTGTACCACACTGCCGTGCGGTAGTACCACTTGGTTGCAAGCAGTAGTACCGCGCGGCCTTGCGGTAGTACCGCTGGCCAGGCACGGTAGTACCGCTGGCCGCGGGCTGGTTGGTGGGTAACAGTTGGATCTTTTCCACACACTATATAAAGGGTCTCCTTCTTCCCCGTTGACTCACCTCTTCCACCATTAAAGCTCCATTATTGCTCCAAGCTCCATTTTCGCCCGATCTCACTCCCTAGCCAACCAAACTTGTTGATTTGCTCGGGAGTGGTTGAGAAGGCCCCGATCTACACTTCCACCAAGAGATATTTGATTCCCCCTTACTAATTCCTTGCGGATCTTGTTACTCTTGGGTGTTTGAGCATCCTAGACGGTTGAGGTCACCGTGAAGCCATAGTCCATTGTGGTAAAGCTTCGTGGTGTCATTGGGAGCCTCCAATTGAGTTGTGGAGATTGCCCCAACCTCGTTTGTAAAGGTTCGGTCGCCGCCTCCAAGGGCACCAATAGTGGAATCACGGCATCTCGCATTGTGTGAGGGCGTGAGGAGATTACGGTGGCCCTAGTGGCTTCTTGGGGAGCATTGTGCCTCCACACCGCTCCAACGGAGACGTACTTCCTCTCAAAGGGAAGGAACTTCGGCAACACATCCTCGTCTCCACCGTCTCCACTATTGGTTATCTCGTGCCTTTACTTGTGTAGCTTATTTGTTTCATATATCTTGCTTGCTTGTGTTCCTATTCGTGTTGCATCATATAGGTTGCTCATCTAGTTGCATATCTAGACAACCTACTTTGATGCAAAGTTTAAATTGCTAAAGAAAAGCTAAAAATTGTTAGTTGCCTATTCACCCCCCCTCTAGTCAACCATATCGATCCTTTCAATTGGTATCAGAGCCTCGTCTCTTTATTAAGGACTTTACCGTCCAAAGAGTATGGTTGATACCGTAGACGGTGCGGAGGAACACTCCGGTGTGAATCCTATCTCGTCTACGGGCGATGGGGGAACTTCGGTCTCTCGTGAGGAGTTCAATGTGGCCTTGGAGACATTGAAAACCTCCATGACGACCGAAGTTGAAAGCATGTTTACTAAATTTCTTGAGGGGCTTAAACTATCCACCGCACCGTTGAAAGTGGGTGATCCCGCCATCAAGGTGTCGGATGCTATCCCCGACAAGGGGGAAGCTAGTAGTGAAAAGGCTCCTTCTTCTAGTGGCAAGAATGGCACCGGCATCTTTGCCCATGTGGAACCACCACTTGTTTATGGTGGACCGATTCCTTCCACTCATTTGAATCATGCCGGTCCTCCCCCTAAGATTGTGAAAAATGAGGATTTTGATTCTTGGGTTTACCGCTTTAAACGTCATTTAAATCATGTGAACACTAACCTTTGGAGAATCATTGAAGAAGGTTTTCTATCCACATGATCCAAGCAACTTCACTCCTCGAGAAGCCGCGGACAATCAATTCAATGAGAATGCTCTCTTCATCATTCAAGATGCAATTCCACCCGAAGACCTACCTCATCTTCGTCCCTTCGCCTTGGCCAAAGATGCATGGCATTGTGTCGTGTCTCTCTACCGGGGAAGCGCAAGCATTCAACGCTCCAACTATGAAGTGGTACAAGATGAGGCCGATGAGTTTGCAATGAAGGAAGATGAAGAACCTCGTGAGCTTTACTGGAGAGTAACCAAACTCGTGGTCTCACTACGAGATCACGGGAGCAAGGACACGGATGACAATTGGATCAAGCGCAAATTCCTCAAGGCAATGATGCCCTACCACAAGGCCATGTCTTCCGTCATTCGTCAAAGACCGGACTTCCACACTTTGACCTCAAGCGAAGTGTTGGATGAGTTTGTGGCCATGAACATTTTGGACAAGACCGCCGATAATGCGGTGCTCCGTTCTCAACGGGCAAAGAAGCCTAACCTTGCATTCAAGTCCAAGCTCGCCATGGAAGAAGAAGAGGAGGAAGAAGAGGAGAGCAACCCCGAAGATACGAAGTATGCATATCATGAACACATGGCACTTGCTTCAAGGCAATTTTGGAGCAAGAAAAACTCGAGGCCCAATTTTAGCAAAAGCAACTCGAGTGGCACAAGGGGCAAGCAACGTGTAAGGACTTGCTACAATTGCGGCAACGTGAGTAATTTCGTTGCGGAATGCCCGTATGAGAAGAGGGAAGACAATGGTGGCAAACTCATCCGAAAGGACAAGGCCAAGTCATTCCCCAACAAGAACAACTTCACCAAGAAGACTCCTCCCAAGGCTTTGGTTGTGCAAGAAGAGTACAATGAGGATGATGATGATGATGAGTCGGTTGCCATGGCCTCCGTTGCCATTGCAACAACGTCACGGGTGTCTCTCTTCGACTCACCCAACGAGAGCATCACCGCCAAGTGCCTCATGGCTAAAGCCACCAACAAGGTAACCTCCAACATCAAAACTACCATCATTAATCATCCTTCCCCAACGGATAGCATTAATGAACTTGAGGGAGCTAATGTGGAGGCTAACGAGTTCGAGGCCTTTATGGGCAAACTCAAGGGAAAATTCAAGAAGCACTTTGTTGCTCTCTTGGAACAACTGGGTGAGGCCAATGACATGATCGAGGCTCACGAAGACACCATCTCTAAGATGGAAGGGCATAGTCGTGACTATGCCGATGAGATTTCGGATCTTTCCAATGCTCTTGAGGAAGAGCGTGGTCTTCGTTTGGCTCTTGAGGAGTCACACAACGTTGATCATGCTAAGTTAAAGAAAGATTATGATCATGCCCTCATTGTTTCTCGTGTGCTAAATTCCGAGAAGGCCAAACTCAGGGTTGATCTTGCTAGACTCAAAGAGGAGTTTGATATACTTGACAAGGCCCACAAGGCCTTGAAGGGTATTCACGCTAGTCTCAAGGAGTCTCATGATCAACTCCAAGTGAAGCTAACTAAGGAGAAAGCAACTTTTCCTCATATGGTTTTAATTGATAATGCAAATGCTACTAACCCGTGTTGTGAGCATATACATCTTGTTGAGGAAAATGCGAAGTTGAAGGAGCAACTTGAGAGAGGTCTTGCGACTTGCATACAAGGCAAGAAGAACCTCAACAATCTCTTGATCAACCAAAAGGGAGGTGTGGCCAAGGAAGGGGTTGGGTACGTGCCCGACTCCAAGAACAAGAAGAAGAATGACAAGACCAAACGACCTCCTCCCCTCATGCAAACCTTTGTGAGGGAGGGAGAGAGTGCCCCTGAGGAGAAGAAGAAGAACAATGTCAAGAAGGGCAATGCCATCCCTCTCAACAAAGCCAGCGATTTTAACCCTTCTTATGTGTTATGCTGTGCTAGTGATGGGCATGTTTATGCCAAATTTGTTGGTTCTCTTCATGAATACATTGAATGGTCTATTTGGGTTCCAAAAACCCTTGTTACTAACATCAAAGGACCCATTACAAAATGGGTACCTAAAACCAAGCATTGATCTCTTGTAGGTGTTTGCTTCCGGTGGGGGATCATGGTTGCTCGATAGCAGAGCTACAAATCATATGACCGGAAGCAAGGACTTGGTGGTGGACGTGCACAAGGTTCCATCTATGCCCACCAATGACGAGTGGGGTGACGCCTCATCTTCTAAGGTATTGGGACTTGGCAATGTGGTCATCTCTCATGATCTCACGATCGAGAAGGTCATGCTTGTTGAGTCCCTTGCATACAATTTACTTTCCGTTTGTCAACTTGCTATCATGGGCTTTGCCACTTTCTTTGATATCGATACCGTGGCCCTCTTGTGGAGCAAGACTCTTAAAGTAGCCTTTGTTGGGCATGTCGAGAATGGTCTATATGTGATTAACTTTTCGGAGTGACCCACTAAGACCGCGACATGCCTAATGGCTAAAGTTGATGTGGGATGGCTTTGGCATCGCCGTTTAGCCCATGTCAATATGAGATCTTTGCAAAGTCTCCTCAAGGGGGACCATGTCCGTGGACTAATGAATGTTAGTTTTGCTAAAGATCGTGCTTGCAGTGCCTGTATCGAAGGAAAGCTACATGAGAAGGCTCACCCTCCCACGACTATCATTTATTCAAAGAGGCCTTTGGAGCTCCTTCACATGGATCTCTTTGGGCCTCCATCCTTCGATAGTCTTGGAGGTAGGAAGTATTGCTTGGTGATTGTGGATGACTACTCAAGGTACATGTGGGTGTATTTCTTCAAGAGGAAGAGCGAGACCCAACAAACCGTCATTGACTTTGCAAATGAAGCACAATGTCAACGCAATGCAAAGATCTTGACAATAAGAAGTGACAACGGCACCGAGTTCAAGAACTACACCTTGGATGAGTTTCTTAGTGACGAGGGAATCAAGCATCAATATTCCGCACCCTACACCCCTCAACAAAACGGTGTTGCGGAGAGGAAGAACCGGACGTTGATGGATGCGGCAAGGACCATGATGGCGGAGTTCAAGTCTACGTACAACTTTTGGGCCGAAGCCATCAACACCGCATGTCATGCATCAAATCGGCTCTACCTCCGCAAGGGCTTGAACAAGACTCCATATGAAATACTCACCGGTAACAAGCCCAACCTCAAGTACTTCCGGGTATTCGGGTGTAAGTGTTTCATTCTCAAGAAAGGTGTTCGGTTGTCTGAATTTGAGGCTAGAGCTTATGAGGGCATATTTGTTGGTTATGCTACAAACTCTCATGCTTACCGTGTCCTCAATAAATCCACGGGACTTATTGAGGAGACGTGTAACATGGAGTTTGATGAGAATAACGACTCCCAAGTGGAGCAAAGTGGCACTTGTGATGTAGGTGATGAAATTCCTCCTCAAGCCATAAGAAGAATGGGTGTTGGTTTCATCCTACCCATTGAGGAACCCCTTGTGGCCGAAGGAGAAGGACAATGCTCCACTCAAGTGGAGCCATCACCAACCCAAGGCCCACACGCTTCCTAAGAACTAAGTGAAGGCCCTCAACCTCATGAACAAGACCAAGGGCAAGATCATACTCAAGACGGTGTGGACACACCAAGTGATGCCCAAGGTCAAGTTCTCTCCCCCGAGCAAGTTCAAGATCAAGAACAAGTTCATGACGGCGCTCAAGATGATCAAGTAACCGCTCCTCAACTCACCACCGAGGAGGAATTAGAGCGTCGTGCCGCCAATGTTGCTTCCAAGCTCTCCACCAAGGATCATCTCATGACGAATGTGCTTGGAAGCTTAAGAAAGGGGGTAAGCACTCGTAGACAATTAGCAAATTATTGTGAGCATCACGCGTTTGTCTCTTGTGTGGAACCCCACAAGGTCTATGAGGCGCTAGAAGATCCGGATTGGCTCAATGCCATATACGAAGAACTCAACAACTTCGAGCGCAACAAAGTGTGGAGATTGGTGCCAAGGCCAACGGGGAACCACAATGTCATTGGAACCAAGTGGATATTCAAGAACAAGCAAGATGCCCATGGGATTATCATTCGCAACAAGGCTCGTTTGGTAGCACAAGGCTACTCCCAAGTCGAGGGTATCGACTATGGTGAAACCTTTGCTCCTGTTGCTCGTCTTGAATCCATTCGCATGTTGATTGCATATGCTTCTCATCATAACTTTAAGTTACAACAAATGGATGTGAAGAGTGCTTTTCTTAATGGTCCCATTAATGAATTGGTTTACGTCAAGCAACCCCCCGGGTTCGAGGATCCCTACTTTCCCGATCATGTGTATCAACTCGATAAGGCACTCTATGGCCTTAAACAAGCCCCACGTGCGTGGTATGACCACCTTACCGAGTTGTTACAAGACCGTGGTTTTGAAGTTGGGCTAATCGACCCCACTCTTTTTACTAAGAAGGTCAAAGGGGAGTTGTTTGTGTGCCAATTATATGTTGATGATATTATCGTTGGTTCTCCTAACAAAGCTTTCAATGAGGAATTTGCCGCTCTCATGACCTCAAAGTTCGAGATGTCCTCCATGGGAGAGTTGAAGTTCTTTCTAGGGTTCAAAGTGAAGCAAAGAAGAGAAGGAACCTTCATCAATCAATCCAAATACACTCAAGACATGCTCAAGAGATTCAAGCTAAGTGACGTCAAGCCGGCTTCCACTCCAATGCCCACCAAGTGCCAACTTGACTTAGATCCCAATGGTAAAGTGGTGGATCAAAAGGTATTTCGTTCCATGATTGGATCCTTGCTTTACCTTTGTGCATCTAGACCGGACATCATGTTGAGTGTGGGAATTTGTGCATGGTTTCAAGCTGCACCTAAGGAAAGTCACTATGTGGCGGTCAAACGAATCTTTCGATATTTGGCTCATACCACAAACTTTGGCTTATGGTACCCAAGAGGATCAAACTTCAAGCTTGTAGGGTACTCGGATTCCGATTGGGCGGGAGACAAAGTGGATAGGAAGTCCACTTCCGGAGGGTGCCAATTCCTTGGTTGCTCTTTGGTAAGTTGGTCTTCCAAAAAGCAAAGTTGTGTGTCTCTCTCGTCCACCGAAGCGGAGTATGTGGCGGCCGGTAGTTGTTGTGCACAACTCTTATGGATGAGGCAAACTTTAAAGGATTATGGTGTCACTTGTGACAAAGTGCCTCTTTGGTGTGACAATGAAAGTGCCATCAAGATCTCTCTCAACCCGGTGCAACACTTCAAGACGAAGCATATTGAGATCCGGTATCACTTCATCCGGGATCACATTAGGCGAGGAGAGATCGAGCTCAACTACGTCAACACTCATGATAACCTTGCAGATATCTTCACGAAGCCCTTGGATGAAGCAAGATTTCGCGAGTTAAGGCATGAGCTAAATATCATCGATTCGAGCAATGTTGCTTGAACCCTTGCACACCCCACCATACTCAACGTATTGTCCTATTTAGATGTAGGCATGGACATAGGGGGAGTGATGTTCTCTCAATGAACTCTCCCTCCCCCCATTATGCATAAATCAATCAAGTCTTTCACATTAGCCATGTTTGATGGTACTTGTGCTTCAAAGACGAGTTTTGGTCATGGACCCAAGGATAATTCTTCGTGGTGCCATACCAATTGACTCAAACATAGGTGGCTACGGCCACCGCCCTCTCTTTTGGAGAGGTGGTGTCTCGTGGTTGGTTCGTTTGTCGTGTGCCTTTCTGGTTTTGTGTGTTGCGTGGTCTTGTGGTGTCGTGTTGGCTCGGAGTGGTTTGTGCAAAGATCCAGTTTTTCGTGCTCGAAACGTGCATCTTCTTGAGCCCACGGTACTACCGCGTCTGGGCGCGGTACTACCGCTTTGGGAGGCACGGTACTACCGTGCCACAGCATGGTACTACCGCTCTGGTGCGGTACTTCGGAAGTACCACACCGTGCGGTACTACCATGTCTGGGCACGGTACTACCGCGCCGTCAAGGGCGCGTGGGGGTTATGACTCGGGCAGGGGAGTTCCAACTCCCCATACCCATTCATTGTCTCTCTCTCCACGTCTCTCCCTCTCAAGAACGGCGCCGGAGGCCCTCGCCGGATCTCTATCTCCGGCCACTCTCCTTAGATTCCGACCGGTGGGATCGTTCCCCACCACTTCCTCTTGCCATGGACCAAGGTTTTTCCCCAAATCCCTCTTTTTCCTTGGTTGTTCTCTTGCTTCTAGGCTTTTGGGGAGAAACTTGTCGTTCTTGAGATTTTAGGCCAAATCTATGCAAGAGTAGGATGTAGGAGAGTCGTGATGCGTAGGAAACATACTTGATATGCTGTCTTGTGGTAGCTTTGTCCAACCGTAGTACCGCCGTGGTTTCGCGGGCTTTCTCAGATTTGAACCAGTTCAGATCTGACGCGGTGCGGTACTACCGTGCCCGATGTGCGGTACTACCGCTCTTGCGGTACTACCGCCTGTCAGGTGCGGTACTACCGTACCGTGCGGTACTATCGCGCCGGCCGCGGCGCTAAGGTCGTACTACCGCTCCTACACCCGGTACTACCGTGATCTTGCACGGTACTACCGCGTCTAAGAGCCGTACTACTCTCTTAGCTCCGCAGCTCTTGGCAGTACTACCGTAGGGATCAAATCTCTCTCTAGGCATTTATCATGTGTGCTTTCTACTTGTTTCACTTGCTTTGTTGTGGTCTTTGCATTAATCTCTCTTGGCTGTTGTGGGTGCTTTTGCGTTCTGTGTCTCAGGTGGTGGTCTCGCCGTTCCAATCCCAGTCGTGACACTGGCTCCAAGCGTCTGCGCAACCCTGAAGATGAAGCCCCAGAGGGCTCCAATGCCCCCAAGCGCAATGTCAAGACCACTGCCAGCAAGCAAAAGGAACCGGCTAAGGGCATGGACGAGATTTCAACCACTGAGTATGTCGAGCGCCGGAAGATCAATCCCTATGTGAATCCTCGGGCTATCCTCAGAGGCACCGAGTTATTCTGGACCAAGCAACAGGCTCTCATCTATCTGGATGTGATCAAGAACAAGCAAAATACCTTCGTGGATGTCAAGTGGATAGACATGCATCACCTGCGGAAAGACAAGTTTCGTGACTATTTTGGAGAGGCTCTGGACTTGGTGGAGCAGTTTGCTATTGAGCCGGTGATCTCCTTTCACCTTGACTATGACCCTGAGCTTATCTGTCAGTTCTTTGCCTCAGTGTACTTTCATCCCGGGGAGGAGCGGAGGATGACCTGGATGACCAATGGCCGTCAGCTGTCTGCTACACGGAAAGAGTTCGTGGATCTGCTGCACATTCCTGATGACGGGCTTCACACCCCCATTGGCGTTCGCCCCCATGCCAACTCTGAGTCTGCCAACAAGAACCAGCTTCAGCCCTTCCTTGTTGAGAAGGTACTCCCCAATGGCAAGTCATCTTGGGTGTTGAACTCCTTTCTGGATATCATGCATCGCATCTTCCGCAACACTCTGTTCCCACGCATTGGCGACAAGGACAAGGTTCATGCATATCTAGTGGACATGTTGCTCTTGTGTGCAGAGGCACATACTTCTCAGACTCGGCCACTTGATGTCTCACACATCATGTGGTGTGAGCTTGGGTTTGCGGTGTTCACTCGAAGGTACCTATCTATGGACCGTACCTGTTTCTGCTGCTCTCCACCACTTGGGAGAAGACGTATCCAGGTGATGAGTTCCTTGCTCCAGACTGGATTCGCCATGAGTCCATCAGCCTCCGCGTCAAGCCCAACTGGGCCAACACCACTACCCGTGCTGAGGCATCTTCTGCTAGGAGGGCTGCTGGTGAGGGGGAGGCTGCTGCTGCTGAGACTGCTGCTGAGGACCGTGCTGCTAGGTCCACCACTTCTTCCTCTGAACCGTCATGGGCCAAGAAGCTGAAGAACAAGATGAAGACTCTCTTCTACATGCAGGCGAAGGGACGGTACAGGGCTCACGTGACTGACAAGGAGAGTCGCCGCCGTGACAAGAAGGTGATGAGGCTCTTTGGAGAGGATGTGTCTGGCGGGTCTGAGGACGTCATCACACCTGAGGCTGCCTAGATGTCAAAGCAGGGCTACAAGTGGACCAGTTCAGAGGATGACATCAAGGAGACTATCCCCGCTGCCGAGTCTGACGAGGAGCACGAGGAGCAGTGGGACGACTTCTCTGCCTGAGCCACCCCGTGTGTGTAGGTGTCCTCTCTGCCTTTTTGGCGTCTCGATGCCAAAGGGGGAGAGAGTGTAGGGATTTGCGTTGTGTCGTGCTTGGTGTGTTTGTTTGCTTTGTCGTTTGGACCTTGTTTGCCTCGTTTGCTTTTGTTCGGTTTGTGCCTTCGAGACCTATCCTCCATATGGTGTAAGACATATGCACTCTATCTATCTTAGTTATCTTATGTTTGTACTATCTTGTCTAGTGATAAATTTTCCTTGTCTCTATAATATAGGGGGAGCTCTGTTCCTAGTATTCATGCTCATCTAGGTGGCACACATTTAGGGGGAGCCCGTCTATATTATAGAGAGGAGGGGTTTGCTTTTACTTAATAGTATTTTTCCTTATGCAAATCCCGTTTTGTCATCAATCCACCAAAAAGGGGGAGATTGTAAGGACATATTTATCCCTAAGTGTTTTGGTGATTGATGACAACGCATTTGCGGACTAATCGTGTGGCATGAGTTTTCCAGACACTTCTTTTCTAGGCACAAGACGATTGGGTGCCCCTCGAAGACTGACGAAGACGGCGTCTTTTCTACGTTTCTTTTTGGTGGATTTGAGTCATAGGAAAGCCGTACTATTAAGAGGGGGTCCGCGTTGGAAAGGTTTGGGTGGAATCATCACGTACACGTCTCCTTTTATCCCCTCCTTCTTCCTTGGAGCTTCCTCCGTTTTTCCTGCCTCCTTTGACTGGCTGCTATTGTGGTTGCGGTAGTACTGCTCCTGGATCAACGGTAGTACCGTAGGCATCCACGGTAGTACCGCTCGGTGGCGCGGTAGTACCGCTGGTGCTCACGGTAGTACCGCTCCCCTGGAGCCGCACTACCGCTGCCCACCAGGCTAGTGCCGCCCCCTTGCGGTAGTAGGAGCGAATGTATTTTTTTACATCCGCACCTGCCGCGGTAGTACCGCTTTTGCTGTGCGGTAGTACCGCGCTATGCGGTCAGGCAGTAGTACCGCCCCTTGGCAGTACTACTATGTCGGGTTTTTGCTACTTCCATTTATTTGCGGAAGTAGGCACGGAAGTTCCCCTTCCCCCTGGCTGGGACTTTTGCCTTGCGGTAGTACCGCATGGGGGGCGTGGTAGTACCGCGCGTGCGGAAGTACCGGCCCCAGCTTGCGTCTGTTTCTGTGCTGGGGTCGCGGCAGTACCGTGGGACGGTACAGTTGTACCGCACTGCCGTGCGGTAGTACCGCTTGGTTGCAAGCAGTAGTACCGTGTGGCCTTGCGGTAGTACCGCTGGCCAGGCGCGGTAGTACCGCTGGCTGCGGGCTGGTTGGTGGGTAACGGTTGGATCTTTTCCACACACTATATAAAGGGTCTCCTTCTTCCCCGTTGACTCACCTCTTCCACCATTAAAGCTCCATTATTGCTCCAAGCTCCATTTTCGCCCAATCTCACTCCCTAGCCAACCAAACTTGTTGATTTGCTCGGGAGTGGTTGAGAAGGCCCCGATGTACACTTCCACCAAGAGATATTTGATTCCCCCTTACTAATCCCTTGCAGATCTTGTTACTCTTGGGTGTTTGAGCATCCTAGACGGTTGATGTCACCGCGAAGCCATAGTCCATTGGGGTGAAGCTTCGTGGTGTCGTTGGGAGTCTCCAATTGAGTTGTGGAGATTGCCCCAACCTCGTTTGTAAAGGTTCGGTCGCCGCCTCCAAGGGCACCAATAGTGGAATCACGGCATCTCGCATTGTGTGAGGGCGTGAGGAGATTACAGTGGCCCTAGTGGCTTCTTGGGGAGCATTGTGCCTCCACACCGCTGCAACGGAGACATACTTCCTCTCAAAGGGAAGGAACTTCGGCAACACATCCTCGTCTCCACCGTCTCCACTCTTGGTTATCTCGTGCCTTTACTTGTATAGCTTATTTGTTTCATATATCTTGCTTGCTTGTGTTCCTATTCGTGTTGCATCATATAGGTTGCTCATCTAGTTGCATATCTAGACAACCTACTTTGATGCAAAGTTTAAATTGCTAAAGAAAAGCTAAAAATTGTTAGTTGCCTATTCACCCCCCTCTAGTCAACCATATCGATCCTTTCACCAAGTTTGCCAGGCGCGCGTCCTCCAGGGCACGAGCCTCGGGGGTTTCTCCAACGATAGGAGTGTGCAGTGCTTCCATGTTTCGGCGACAAAGTTCTTCTCTCTGCAGCGACGTGAGAGGCTCGGGGAGATATTCCTCATGGGGACGCGACGGGTCGCCTCCACCTGCGCCTCCGTCGGTGCGGGGAAAACCGGGAGGACTGGGCGATCCATCGACCATCAGAACCTCCGCCGCCGGATCACTGCTGTTGCACTTGGATGCGATCTCTGCGGAGCCAGGCGAACAGGCCGTAGAGGGATTCGTCGGGCTCGATCGCCGCGACCTGAGGGGTGGCCGACTGGCGCGCCACCGTGTGCCTCACCCACCGCTGAAGTCTCAACCGACCGGAGCGCTTGCGCCGGTAGGAAACAGGGAGGAAGGACACCATAGGAGCCGACCGATAGTGGGTCAACGGTTGCCGCAAGAGGACGCCGCGGACGCACGCGCGAAAGTGCATTGCCCGGCGGAAGGGAGTGCGTCCACGTCGAGCGGAGCCTCCTGAAGCCAAGCGGAGTCGTCGGCGATGAACGTGAGCGCGCCGAGACGGATCTGGCGGCCCTCCACCAAAACTCCGCCAGAAACCATGATGATTTGGATCAGAAAAGATCGCAACTCCTCCAACAAATCGCTAAAACACCCGCCCCAAGGTGGGCGCCAACTGTCGTGGTTCTAAGTCTGACAGTAATGTAGGAGGGTAGGTATGGAGAGGCAAGATCTTAGCTATGGAGAGGTTGTAAGCACACGAGGTTTACGGGTTCAGGCCCTTCTCGGAGGAAGTAATAGCCCTACGTCTCGGAGCCCGGAGGCGGTCGACTGGATTATGCGTGTATGAATTACACGGGTGCGAACCCTTTACACTGAGGAGGGGGTGGCTTATATAGAGTTCGCCAGACCCCTCCGGCCCTCAGTTGTGCAGGGTTTTAAATACATTAAGGTGAGGCGTTACTGGTAACGCCTCTAATAAAGTGCTATGATGACCATAAAAGCTACTTAATAACCGACCGTTAGCGTGCGGAGTGCCTTTAGGTCTCCTGGCCGTCGAGTGATTAGACCTTGGTCGAGTGATTGCTTCTTGGTCGAGTGTCTTCGAGTCTGTCGAGTGGAACACCTCCAAGTCGATTGAAAGGTGATTTCTTCTTGAGATGTCCTTGGGTAGGGTAGCTGGGAGAGGTCCATGACCCTACCCTAGGTACATAGCTTCATCACCCGAACCTGGGTAAAATCTTGTGTCCATGTTACCATCACTCCAAGACGCCTAGCTTAGGACCCCTACTACGAGATATGCCGGATATGAAACCGACAAGGGGAAGCCAGGCGGGCGTGAGAAGGGGGCTGCCAACTGCTATGGAGGAGGCATGTCATGCGAGGCGGTATGCACGACCTGCGCCTTCATCTTCTTCATGCGGCGTTCCTCCAACCGCAAGTATGCAACAACCTTCAGGAAGGTCGGGTCGGGGATGAGCGTGAGGCTGGACGCCGCATGAATAAACTCTTTATTGAGGCCGGCGACGAGGGTGCTGAGGAGGAGATCATCGGAGACCTTGTCACCAATGTCGCGTATCTCGTTGCAAATATGCTTCAGGCGCGTACAATACTCATCCGCAGATGGGTTATCTTGATGGCACCCAAAGAATTCTTGCTGAAGAAACACGAGCCGTTGAATACAGTTGTCGGTGAAGAGATCATTCAGCTTCTCCCACACGGAATAGGTGTCATCATCATCCTGCACCACCGTGTAAAAAAGGTCCTTCGAGATGGTTAGAAAAAACAGTGGATAAGAGTGGCCTCGGTGGCCGACCACTCGGCATTGTGTTGCATGGTCACCGCGTCGACGGAGCTGTTGATGTGCTCCTGGAAATGATACCCGGGGAAGACTAAGTTGGAGTAGGTCTTCCATGAGTAGTAGGATGAGTTGTCTCGAGAGAGACAAACAGGGACGCAGTCGAGGATGCTGAGGTTGCGGAGGTCTTCGGTGGAGGCGGGCTCGGGGCCAGCAAAGGGGTTCGAGCCACCGGAGAGGATGGAGTTGGAGTCCATGGCTATGAGGTAGGTCAGGGTTCGGTGGTGAGGGAAGAAGAAGTGGGGGCGATGGCGGCAGGGGGTCTGCGGCGGTCGGTGGAGAGGTAGGAGACGACGGTAGGAGAGCTGCGGAGATCGGTGGGAGAGAGAGAGGCGGCTAGGAGCGGCGGAAGCTTAGGTTAGGAAGTTTTCGGTATCTGATACCATGTAGTTTGACAATATTTGCATTGATTGTATATCGTAGCATATAGAGAATACATGGGCAGGAATATCCCAACCGTATTCACTATACAAGAAAAGGATCGGGAGCTATCTCTAGACTAGGAAACAATAAAACACAATCCTAGCTCAACAAGAGGAATGTGGAGTTTTTAAGCTCGAGCTCAAATTCTCATGCATGGACAGTATATTCAAAAAAATATTTTTAAAAAAACTGATTTTTTGGCAAACTTTAAAGAATATTTATAGTGCATGAAAAAATCATCACAAAATCACATCGGTGCAAGGTGTGGTAAAAAAATCAATACTCTGAAAATGTTACTTTCAAACGCATTTTTGAGCTCTGGTTTTGTTTTTTTGTCATGACTTGCTCCAATATGATTTCATGGTGAAAAATTGCATGTACTTCAAAATTTTCTTAAATTTCGCCACAAAAAAATCAGTCTGTTTTGAATTTTTCCTATTTTACTGTTCATGGCAGGAGCCTTTGAGCTCGAGATTAGAAGGATACTTTTGACTTGAGATATGTTTATTGTTATTCTACATAATTCTGCACTTCGAGGCCCAACAAAATCTACAACAATATAAGTTGTGTAGTAGAGAGCAAGTTATTTTCTAGTGCCATTGTCGGAGAGGTGAGTACTGGTGGGTATCTTCATTAGATCTTGCAATTTTATCTTGTAGTTTCTTGTTCACTAGTTTGGTTTATGGAAGAAAACAACAATAACATGAGTGCAATTCTTTTTGCGGCGATAAAGGAGTTTTATTCCAAAGTAATAGAGGTTATAGTCTGCTGATACAAGATCTAGAATGAAAAGAGGCATCGTTGTAACCAACAAGCAGGACTGTGAGCCATACGAGTGTAATTAGCAATACAATGAGAAACCTTATTTTATGAATGGGATATCTTAATCGAAATAAACTCTCGCTCCAACATGAACAACCTTATATTTTCAATCAAGTGACTATAAAGACAATTTGGCAAGGGACAATTCGACAATGAAGAAAGAGCTCCCACCGACGGCGGGCGATCAAAGGGCGGCTCACACACCTCCTGGTTGTTGGTGAGAAACTCGGTCGCTCCTGTCCGCCACCTCCAGATTGCTCAGACTGCCATGACGGCTCCTCCCGGCCCACTCACACACAAGTCAGGAGATGATATCAAGTGGCTATCATCGAATGGGCCGCCCACGGAAATCCGATGAAGTAGCATTAATGGCCGAGTGCCCTTCATCGTTTGTGCGTGGGAGGCAGGTCTGCTACAAACCCCACACGCGATGCAAGGAGTAAGAAGCTGAAACTTCCATCCCCGCACCCATGGTTGGGCTTGGAGCAAGCATCATATTAACCATTCTAGCCTCCAAATATGGAGTCCGCGTGCTCATTTATGGAGCGAACTCTATAAGTTGTGACAATCAGAAGCTATATGATGGTTTTGCTAAAGTTGAGTGTTCGAGTAAAATCGTCGTACCTATCTTTAAAAAATTATTTTAAAAAATACTGTGGGAAGCAATTCCCATAGGTTCGGGTAAAAAAAAGAGAGTAAAATCATCGTATTGATGCTTCGGGCTACAGTACGACTCTGCCACAGTTGTTCTAGCTATAAAATCGCAATTCGCTCTTCTCCACGCTCCACAACACTGAAGGCTTGTTCGGTTGCAACAAAATTGAAGATGGATTAAATTTCATACAAGTCAAAGTCTCACTCAATTCCTTCCAAACCTCTCCGATCTCCTCCGGGAGAGGTTTAACCAAATAAGGCCTGAGGCATATACGATGGTCTTATCTGCTGTTATCATGCTTTGTCATCCACCCTTAAATATCCCATGCCATGTAGTGTTGCCCTTCGTCATAGAGCGTGAAAATATCCCCGATACTTTCTGCGGCTTCAGTTCCTGACAGAAGAAGGGCCCGCAAGGTGAGCATCACGCATCACATATTCGCAGTCGGCAACTCGCTGCCGCTGCCATCAACGGAACGCGTGAGAGGTTCACGTCCTCCCGGGTCCCAATCCCACCATCGCTCGTTCTGGAACAACCGCGACATTTCTATCCGGACTTGTTTCAGAATTTGAGCTTCCCGCAAAGACCAACTCGTGCCTGAATTTGAGAGCGTGGATGGTAGTGCCGACCGAATACTGTAACTAATGCCCCGGCTTTTGCATCTGACGGATGCATATGACCACTTTATTAATTATTTTCATAAGTCCTTACAAAGTTATACAACACTAAGATTAAACCCGCCGTCTAAGCAATAAACTATCGCTACATCTATCCAGTTGATGAAGGGACGTAGATAACATTGGCCTAATACCAAACAGATATCGCAGCCAAACCAAAAAATGTAAGACCTGAGGTCCCAACCAGAACGCCTGCCGGGTATGGGGAAACTACTAGTTCGGCGAACTCCTCAACCAAGACGCCTGCCGGGTATGAGGTCGCCGCTGCCACCTGCCATCAATCCATCTCCAGAACTGTACTATTGCATCAATCGTGCCAGGTCTCTCTGCCATTGACGACACCACGACGTCAGACAACGTCGTCCTCCTGCGCGAGGCCATCCTCGCACATCGAACTCTGAATCTGCATTGCGCCACGCCATCGAGATCCGTCGCCATCAATGTATAGGATGAAGCACCGCTCCATCAAAGATGTCGTCCGCTGGTCCCGCGAAGCCGAGTGCACCTCCAAAAATGCCGTCCCAAAGAGGGTGAAGACACATGCTTGTCGCCGGCATCCGATCAGCTGATTTAGGGTTTTCTCCGGAGGTATTGAGTGGAGTTGGGAATTTCGCCTCGATGATGTCTTCATGAAGCAAACAATGATAAAGACATCGTCATCACCGGTTCCGGCCATCGACCGAAAACCAGGTTTTCACCCGGATCCGTCCCAAGAATACTGTAACTACTGAACGTTTCACTTCTTACATGGACACTTGGACGTGTATTATTTCCCCATCACGTGCACGACTGGCCGTGACTATCAGGTCTGGTGAATTGTGTTCCTCAAACCATCGTCAACTACCACCGATTCACTCCACACTTTCTCAGTAAGTCACTTTCTTGTAATAACAAGGACAAGGTGCTACATTGCCCAGAGAGGAGAGAAAGCGCAAGCTTTTTAACATTTGGTCGCGTTCCATCCTTGTCTTAGTTGTGTAATCACCATCGCGTTAGCAAATTGTTTAGTATTATCACAACTAGTCGTTGCCATCAGGCATCGACCTTTGTTTATGCGTTAGGTGCCGCGTTCCGTAAGCTCATTTGGCTCTACCAAAAACAACTAGCCATCGAACTCGTCAAAGTCCATCCATCGCAAGATTAACAATGACATCAATTATCTTCCGTCCACATTACGTTCTTCTGAGACTTCAGCCTTGGCCAACTGCGGCGCATGAACAAGGATATGATATTGCTAGCCGCATCGCGTCGCCTTAGAGTATTTTAGGCCTCTTTTGATTCATAGGGTATGATTATCATAAGAATAGGAATTTTGTAGGAAATGAGATGACATGTATCTCAAATTTTATGAGTAGGAATAGAAAACAAGATGTCATTTGATTGACATCAAAGGAATTTTTCCATTGAGTCTAGGCTTTTTTTTATTTTCCTATGAAATGTGGAGGATAGGAACCAATCCTATGTAGAAATATGAATCCATTTCTATGAACCAAAGAACTCTAAAGAAAAAAAATCCTATAAGAATCCTATCCTCTAGAATTACTATGAAATTTCTCTAAACCAAAGAAGGCCTTAATGTTAGTAGGAGAAGCTTATTATCCCCGCCAAAAAAATAGAAGCTTATCTAGACGCTTAGATAAAAAGATATTTGTTTTTGTAGTTCAATTAGATTTAGATATAGATAGAGGAAGTCGCACATACTGATTCTGCTTACATTGCACATAACTGCGCCCGGAAGCAGTTGCTCTGATTTGCATTTCCGCGCAACTAAAAGCAACGCTGCACCAACACCAAACTCTGTAACCGGTACTCTGTCGTCGTGCACGCTTTGGTGGCTCGTCCTCTCAAGATCCCCGTGCTTCAGTTAAGAAGACGCATAAACGAAAACCCGCCATGCGTCGCCACGAAGAACTGCCACTCCGGTACGTGGCCGCACTACACGGCACGGCGTCACCGGTACAAATCCGGGGGAGTGAAGTCTGTTTTAAACCTTCAACTCATAGGGCTCATCGGAATCAAACCCCACCCTTCAAATCCCTGAAATTGACACCCTCTACTCACTAATCCTGGTCTATCTCAACCCTAAGTCTGTCTGGGCTAGTTTGTCACACTAGGAAAATGACGATCCCGGCCGGGATCATTCATTACTCTCACTAACTTCACGGGTCCGCATGTCATGTCCATCTTCTTCCCGTAATTTCTCTCTCTCGCCAAGAACTACGGTGTTCGTTCAGAATGGTTGAGGTTTAGGCAAAGTAGCGATGGGAAGGGCGAGAGAATGGGTGCATGGGAGCTTGTCTTGTCGCCGTTCGCGCAGTCCATGCCGCACGGTGAGAGGCATGCATGCGTTCGGCTTGGCGTGCACTGGCGTAGAGCAGCGGCCTAGAGCGAGAAGTGGAGGGAAAATAGGGGGAGAGAGAGAGTGATTGGAGCTCATCCAATGACGCGGTAAGGCGAATGAGAGTCCGGGAATCCACAGGGGCGGTAGGAGCAAGCCCGGAGGCGAGGTGAACTGCAGGGGAGTGCATGCACACTAACTGTTCGAGAGATTGTTAGTGGCTACGGGAGGAGCAAATGGCAAAGCTAGGGAGGGGGGAGGCAAGCGTGCGCTATAATTTTTAGAGAATAAGGAAGAGTGAAGAGGAAAGCTGGGTTTTTTGGAGCACCTGAACCGCCGGGGCGAACTGCTACGCGCGTCCGCGGAGATGCTCAGTAATGGCGGCCAAAACACGGCGTACAAAGTGGTGTCTCTCGTGTGCGAGTCTTCACACGCAATCATGCACTGTGGACGCATCCACTGTCCATCCAACTGATGGTGGGTCAACGACGATGCAATGCAAGAGCTTGCTGCCACATGTTGTTATGTATTCGTGTGCCTAGAACAGCTCAAGTGATCGATTCTGCTACTCAAGGCATGCACTTGCAACTGCCAACCAGTACATAGTCGTCGAAAAGGACGCTCGACGGGCCTGGTGAGGCGCAGCTCGAAAACTACGGGCTGGCGTAGCCGGACATGTCGTCGGTACTCCTCGCCGGTGGCGAGCTCAGCGGGTACCACACGTCCGAGGCCGTCGACCTCTGCATCCAAACAGCGCCTGACGAACATGATTTTTTATGGGGGCACCAAGGCTACGAGCTCGAGGAGACGAGGACCTGCACACAGCCATGGCTTGTTGTCATGGTTGGTCAGTGGATGAAGATAATGGGCATAGATGTGAGAATAGCCTTTGATCCTGGTCGGAATCATTTTTTCCTGGTGCACCAAACAGGTTTGGGGTCGATTTTGACTGGGATTGATGAGTATAGGGTGCAGATTTCAGGGATTGAAAGGTCAAGGTTCAATTCCGGCGAGGTGTATGAGTTTAAGGTTTTTTTCAGACTTCACCCAATCCAGAGAGACAACGAGAGCGCGCCCTCCTAACCCAGGAGAGACAACGCGCGTGCATGCGTGCACCGCACGGCACGCGGGGGGACAACACCAACATTTCTGCCCAAGCCCGGTCCGGTGGCATTCTATTCCGAACCCAACACGCTAGCCCAGCCGCAACCCAGCCAAACCAAACAAAAAAACCGACCGAATCCCCCCAGCAGATTGCTGTTATCCACGGTTTTTCCCCCCCTCTCACAACAACAGAGGTGAAAGTGAAACGGGTTTATATATATAAAAAAAAGAGAGAGGTGAAAGTGAAACGGAGCGGCGAATAAGCAGGAGCAGGTCGGCGTGCGCGCCCCGGCGTTGGTTTGGTTGTCGCGGGGCGCCGGCCGTTCTTATCCACTCCGGCGCGGTGAGCCGAAGCGGCGTCGGGGCCACGCGGCCGAATCGGTGCCAGTGACCCCTCGCGCCCGTGGATCCACGTCGACCAGGTCAAGCCCCATTATCCCCTCCCCCCTCCCCGTCCCCCCACCCTCACCACTAGCCCGACTATTATTATCAACGCGTCGGCGTCGCC
>NC_041384.1:521498470-521522372 GCF_002162155.2 Triticum dicoccoides | reverse complement strand
CCCCATTCGACTCCCCCCTCCACCCGCCCCGCCTCCGCCCTCGCCGCTCCGATTCCATCACCCCCTTCGACCGCGCCCGGAATCTGCGCTCCGAGGGGATCCCCCCGAGGCATGGAGATCTCCTTCGAGGCGTGGGAGGGGGTGCAGCGGCACGGCCAGGACATCGCCGACCGCCTCGCGCAGGGCTTCACGGGCCTGCTGCAGGCGCCGCCGCAGTTCCCGTGGCCGCCCGTCTCGCACAAGCTCATGCCCTTCGAGATCGACCTCCCCGTCGTGCCCTTCGGCGCCGCGCGGGGGGCCGCCGCCGCCGGCGGGAAGGACTTCTTCCCCACCGCCGCCGTCGCCTCCGTCATCGACATCGGCGGCAGGCTCGGCCAGGCCGGCGTCGAGATCGGCACGTCCGTCGGCGGGGCCGTGCAGCACGCCGTGCGCCAGCTGCCCGTGCCCTTCCGGGGCGCCCAGATCCGCCGCCGCAAGCTGCACCCGCCCCCTTCTGCGGACGGGGCCGTCGGCCTCCTCTCCTCGGAGAGGGCCGTCGATAGATGCCCTCTCGAGGCGGCCGCCGCCGCTGCGGCCGCGGCCACTGGAAGCGCTGCCGCGTCGACTGTCAGTGGTGTTAGAAGCGGGGACGACCTCGATGAAGATGATGACGGATATGGCTGCGAAATCGGAACCCTCGGAAACTTTAAGAAGTCCAAGGTACGATTCAACTGCTTCCTACTCCTAGTTCTATTGTGGGTTTCAGTATGTTTGCATCTCACAGCCTTAATACAGGCTTTACTCCCATTGAAAGTACTAAAATCTTAGAATCATCACAATCTTATTATCCCTGAAGTGTCTAGAATATGTAAGCTAAACCTTAGAATTTTGATGGACTTGAATTGTTGGTATTATGTGAATCTTATTATTATCCCTCTGCTTGTTTAGAGCCAAGCCGTCTTTGCAGGCATGCCATGACATAATACTTTGCTCTTCTCTTGATGAACGTTCAGGGTACCGTAAATATGTCAGCGACATACAACACCAGGAACAATGATATTGAGAGTTCTGTTGTTGCACGTGGAGACCTGTGGAGGCTAGAGGCATCACGCAGCGGTTCAACTTCTGGAAACGATACTTCGCCCCTTTACCTTGTTCAGTTGGGGCCTTTGCTATTTGTTCGTGACTCAACACTCCTATTGCCTGTTCATCTGTCAAAGCAACATCTGCTGTGGTATGGCTATGATCGCAAGGTACATATCCTTTATGTCGCCTTCTCCCAATATGTTAAACCCATTCATTCATTATTTGGTACATGCTTTTGTTTTATGGAAATTCATGTTCTCTTCGTTTTCTTATATGCTACGCCGTATTATATATCCTGGATCTTTTACTGAAAAGTGGTTGTTTCATATGCAGAATGGAGTGCATTCCCTCTGCCCAGCTATTTGGTCGAAACAGAGAAGATGGCTGATGATGTCGATGATGTGTCTTAACCCAGTAGCTTGCGTAAGTATGAGCATGTTTTTTTATTAAAGTTTCTGTGTACTACAGTTATTCTCATGTGCTGTGATGTGTTGAGTTGGAAATCGGCACTGTTTGGGGCTTTGGGCTTTCCGATGTGCTTTCTTTGCATTATAGTAGCGGGATGAATCATATATGCTGCCATAGTTCTTTGGTTAGTGGATATTGCACATCTTGTTATTTGCTAGAAAAGCCTGTCCAGTTGATTTCTTTGGATCTTTATTCCGTCTGATAACCAGTGAGTAATAGTTCTGTTCTGCACAACTAGTGTGCCAGCATTTTTCACTGGCCAGTAGAATTGGTGAGGAGTCTTGCATTCTACTCCCTCCGTTCGGAATTACTTGTCTCGGATATGGATGTATCTAGAACTAAATACGTCTAGATACATCCATTTCTGCGACAAGTAATTCTGAACGGAGGGAGTATAAAATATCTACGCCATTCACAGTGCTAACCATGCTTTTAAAATTATTAACAGGCTAACTTAGTTGGGATATTTATTGTTATAAGTTGGTTTTTATCTAATAGAATGACATCTTTTTGTTACAGTCCTTCATGGATCTACAGTTCCCTAATGGGCAAGTAACGTACGTTGCTGGAGAAGGGATAACAGCGAGTGGTTTTGTTCCGTTGTTTGGTGGGTTGCTTCAAGCTCACGGGAAATTCCCAGGAGAAACAAGAATGAGCTTCTCTTGCAAGGTTAGTGTTTCCTTAGTTCCCGTAAGGTCATTTGTATCATCAAAATGTACTGTTTTCTGTAAGTCAATGCCAATGGGTTGTGAGCTTCTCCTTGAAGATTGCATTTCTGCTGCCATTTCTGAAAATAAAATTCTGCTAGTCGTATGTAGAGGGAAGTTATAAGTTCTAAGCATTTGACCAGTGTCTGATTGGAATTCTGCTCTAATAATTAATTGATAATACAGTGATTTGTTTGCAAAAACACTATCCATGTCAGATGTGGTCTGGTGACATTTTATCATACAGGGAGCTGCACATAAATTTGCACATTGCCGTATTCGTCCTATCTTTCATTTCTTGTGACACAAGAACAAATATTTATGATCTATTCTGTTACAGTGATCTTTTCATGTTCTTAAGAACCAAAGTGACTTCTCTCTTAATTCTCTTGCACTGCATTTTTTCAATATTAGTTAGCACAAGTTTTACCTTTGTTAACCTTCAACCTTACTCTTATTTTTTTCTTCCTTATTCAAGAACAAGCGAGGCACAAGGTTCACTCCTATGTTTCAATGGCCTGACAAATCTCTTTCACTTGGAGTTACTCAAGCCTTGGCATATAAGAGATCTGGTCTTATGGTGAGGCCCAGCATACAAGTCAGGTAATTCACTGAAAGCATTTGGATAATTGTGGGGCCTTCTGTTGTTACATCTTGCCCTATATTATATGGTCAAATGAGTTAGAATGTGAATGACAATTGTTTTGCGATGTTTGCTACTATCTTAGATGTGTTGATATGATGCTAAAAGCACGCTTCATTGCAGCTTTTTTCTTTGATGCAGCATATTATATTGTTATTTTTCTCACTACATAGAATAATTATGTGCTGCTTCTTTTTTGTATGCATTAATCTTGTGGAACATGAGAAATTCTTTCGATGCTGGATGGTATCGGCTTAAAGGGATTTTGTTAAATGTTTGCTTTTGCATGGCTGGCTCATTTTAGTACTCCCTTCGTCCGGAATTACTTGTGGCATAAATGGATGTATCTAGAATTAAAATACATCTAAATACATTCATTTCTCTGACAAGTATTTCCGGACGGAGGGAGTACTAAAACTACGGGCCTCTGGGTGGACAGTGCTGTTTTTCTTAACGTTTACCCTTGAGTGACCAAGAGACTGCTAAGCAGATGCCATTGATCAACTTACATCCTCTTGTGTTATTAGACTAAAATTAAGTCCTCTGTGCTGGGGGGTTAGTTTAGTTTTGCTCATCCTTGTATTTTTGTTTTTGTTTTAACACTCTTCATGGCATTCTACTCTACAGTGTATGCCCTACATTTGGAGGAAGTGATCCTGGGGTACGTGCAGAGGTCATCCATTCATTAAAGGAGGAACTAAATGTGATGTGTGGTTTATCCTGCTCAAGAAATCCATCAGCTTTTACTGCTCTTTCTGTAAGTTTTCCTCATTGAAACAAGGCATCTGCTCGATTCTTTTCTAATACCACAGTTTGGTTGTAGCTTCGATTATACATTCACTCTAACTGTACACCTATATATGGCAGATTGGGCGGTCAAAGTGGAACGGTCAAGTGGGCAGTTCTGGAGTAGTAGTCACGTTGGAAACACCTCTAAATAACATTGGAAGGCCATCTTTATCTGTGCAATTAAATGGCGGTTTCGAGATTTGAAGTCCTGCGCAGGAGTTGTACATACCCATTGTACATAACACCACCACTAATCTTGATGTTCCACCCCTGCTGGGATAGCGCATCGGCCCGTTACATGTATGCGGAAGTGAGATGCAGCTTGTTCTTGTGTCCATAGTGTCTTGACTTAGCAAATCAACCGGTCTATTACATATGTAAGGACCCGAAGAGACTGGTGAAGTAATCACGAGTTCAAGCACTTCCTAAGGGAAGTAGAGATAAAATAAGCTCAAGCCTAGTTTGCCGTTTGTAAGGTGGCAAAAGAAATGCTTGTGGACTGCATATGTGTCATGCAAAGAAGATTGGCAAATTGGATAGTTGTTGGTGCTGGATTGTCTGCCAATTTTGTGACTTACGCTGGATTTTTGTCTCCACCGCTGTTGATTGGTGCTTATTTTGTGACAAAGGTGAACTTGGGTGGATGAATTGGCGTGCTTGTTTTTCTCCCTGCACTCTTGTATTCCTCTACATGTAACCCTAACTAAAGAATTGGAGTACTTTGGTGGAACTGTCAAATCTATTCTGCCTTGCCTAGTTGTATGCCGTCTGACTGTCGGATATTGAACTTTGAGAACTCAAGTCTCTTGCACTAAAATTAGAGGGTTGAACACAACGTAATCCGTCAACTTAACAAGTTGGATGTGGTGCCAGCTACAAGGTGTTCTACATGACTTGGTGGCTTTCCTGCTGCATACTTTGCACCATATGCAATGTGCTGAAATATTACTAGCCCGTTTACAAGGTTTTTTTTTTACAGAAAGGCCTTCATGGCTAGCTTTATTAACCTCAAATAATGCTTACATTGTCTACTAAAAATTTAGCAATAGTAACCGGAGGTGCATCCACTCATAAAGAAGGGGTGTTTTACAGTGCTTAATACTAAAACTGAAGCCGTCACCATAGAATGTCCCTCATTCAGATGTATAGCATCGACCACAACAGAATTATCCATCCTCACCAAGACATTATTGCACCCCATACTTTGAAGTAACTTTAAACCTTCAAGTAGTGCCGCCGCTTCCGCAGAGACGACATCTGCCACATGCTCAAGGCGAGAAGTAGAAGCAACAATTAAATTACCTCTATGGGTTCTAACTATCGCCCCACATGACCCTGTATGCAGATCCTCAATAAAAGACGCATCAACGTTTAGAATTTGTTGCGCTGCCAAGACAATGGGCCATGTGTTCCGTCTAGGTGCAGTAGTTTGTTTCACTGCCACTTGTGTGAAGTTAAGAGCCAATGCATGGATGACTAGCGCAGATCGCAACAACGTCTGCACTTCCTCCCTTCTGACCTGCTGTCTACGCTGCCACCATACGAACCAGTTCGATGTAGCTATCAACTCTGGAAGCTCTATCGAGTCATCATAATTGTGTTGCGTCGATTGATCACATAAGAGAAATTCCGGCACGCCGAAACCCGAGCGATTAACAAGCGACGCATCATGTACGACCCTCTCAATCCCAAGGGCAGCCCATACTGCCTTTGCTCTCACGCAGTTAAATAAAGCATGCTTGATATCTTCTGCTCCTGCTTTGTAAATTGGGCATTGAAAAATACTGCCAATGTGACGGTTTGCAAGAACACAAAAACAAGGAATATCATTATGTAGACATCTCCATAGAAAGGTCTTATTTTTTCCCAGCAATCTTAGACTCCAAATTTTCCTCCATACCGGGTGTGGCCGGGAACCACCATGGCGACTCAGACTAGTGCTATCATTGTATGTATCCTTCCGTTCTCTGTAGTAGGCTGACCGTACTGAGAAAATCCCGCTTTTTGTAAGGTGCCATGCAACATAATCCTCCATTACCTGATGGTGTAGTGGAACCTGCAGAATATGCTCTGCATCAATATGCCAAAAGTTGTCGCGGATAAGTTGTTCATCCCACTCCCCCGTAACTCGGTTTATAAGATCATTCACTTTTGACAATAGTTGATTACCCCTTATTGTCACCACTTTCCTTGATGCACTGCTTGGGATCCAACAATCACTCAAAATATCTATTTTTGCACCATCTCCTACTCTCCAAATGCATCCCTTCTTGAAGGTTTGGATCCCTGCCGTTATACTCCGCCATACATACGATGATCCTTTTTTTAATTCATAGTTAAGAATATCCCCACTGGGGTAATATCTAGCTCTCAACACTCTAGCACACAATAATTCATTGTTCTCAATCAACCTCCAACACTGTTTTGCCAGCATTGCCAAATTGAAACTGTGAACATCACGAAAACCCATACCTCCTTGCTCCTTCGGTACACACATTTTCCACCATGCAAACCAATGCATCCTACGTTGGTCATCCTCGTCACCCCACCAATACTGCGACATTGCATCAGTGATCCCCTTACAAATTTTCTTCGGGAATTTAAACACACTCATCGCGTACGTAGGGATGGCTTGGGCCACCGCTTTCAATAAGGCGTCCTTACCTCCAAAGGAGAGGGTTCTCTCTTTCCATCCATTTACCAATTTCTGGATCCTCTCTATTAAGTGTTTGAAACAATTAACCCGGTCAACACCAATCATAGAGGGGAGCCCCAAATATTTATCCGACAGTGATTCCTTCATAATATTCAGTATTTGACATATCTCAGCTTTAACCTCCACATCCGTATTGGGACTAAAAAAATAGAGCATTTGGCCTCGCTTACCAATTGTCCGGAAGCCGAACAATACTCATCCAATATCGTTCTCAAAGTCTGGGCATTTAACTCGTCTACTTTCATCAATATAAGTGAATCATCAACAAACAATAAATGAGAAATTCTGGGAGAGTCACGACAGACCTGAACACCATTCAAATTACCAGCCGCCTCCTCATAGGTAATGAGCGCAGATAGGCCTTCGACACAGAGCAAAAATAGATAGGGAGACAGGGGATCCCCCTGCCTAAGACCTCTTGTTGGGGAGAACGGTAAAGTTTCATTAGAATTAAGCCGTACTTTGTATTCAACAGAAGTGACGCACGCCATGACCAGCCAAGTCCATCTATGACCAAAACCAAGCTTCCCCAAGATTGCTTTCAAAAAGACCCATTCAACTCTGTCGTACGCCTTGTGCATATCCAGTTTTACCGCACATGTGCCCACTTTTCCTGTCTTTTTTTTTTCATTGTGTGTAAACACTCATAAGCAACAATAACATTATCAGTGATAATCCGACCGGGGACAAAGGCACTCCGCATCTCACTAATTATATCAGGCAATAACAGTTTCAGTCTTGCTGCCAACATTTTAGACATTACCTTATAGACAACATTGCAAAGACTTATTGGTCGAAACCGGGTTACCTTCTCTAGATTGTCAACTTTGGGTATAAGAACGATAGTGGTCTAGTGGTCTGATTCCATCCCTCCGGTATTACACCACTGTTTACTGCCTGAAGCACTTCCCTTATCAAGTCCTCGCCTAGGATAGGCCAGGACTTTTTATAGAAAATGGCATGTAGCCCATCCGGCCCCGGGGCCTTTAAGTCATCAATGCTAAAAAGAGCATTCTTCACTTCCTCCGCTATGTAAGGTGCTAAAAGAGTTTCATTCATGTAATCCTGTTACACAATGTTTCACTTTATTCAAGACTCTGTCGTCAGGTAAACCAACTTCTGAAGAAAAAAGATGCTGGAAGTAATCTGAGATTAAACTTCTCATAGACTCATTATCTTCTAGCCATGTACCGTTATCATTCATAAGCCATCGGATATGATTTCTTTTTTTCCGTGCAGTGGCGAAATTATTGAAAAAATTGGTATTGCGATCTCCAAATTTCAGCCAGTTTGCACGGCTTCGTTGAACCCAATAAAATTCCTCCTTTTCTAGGTTTTCCTCGATCTCAATTACAAGATTCTTTGCTGGCCCGCCGACTCGTCAGTGAGAGGGCCCAACCGCAAATTTTCCAGCTCCGCCTTCAAATCTTTAAGACGTTTGTGAGGCGCCTTAAGGATCTCTCTGTCCCATATATGCATTTCAGCATGCACTGCCGCGGTACGGTCCGCCAATGATAACGGTTACAAGTTACTACTCCCTCTGTTACAAATATAAGATGATCTAACTTTCCCTAAATCGGATGTATACAAACATGTTTTACTGTGTTTGTTTACTCATTTCAGTTTGTATGTAGTTCATACTAAATATCCAAAACTATCTTATATTTGTGAGCGGAGAGGGTACTATTTTACACGATTACAAGGATAAGAGCATCCATTCACACAAAAAAAGGAGGATAAGAGCATATGCATCCTTAGTGACAGCCTGCTTCGGAGCCGCTGCATCTGTGCCCTAAGATCATTCTTTGACACCCCCTTTGCGCCTTAGCATGGAGAGGGTGAACTATGTTCACCAAACTCCCAGCTCCTGCTATCGGCATAAGCCCTTAGTCATTTAATAGTAAAGCAAATTCCCACCTCCTGCACGGTCCCTAGGTCATTTTTAATGGTGAAGCCCCATCCGCCAGCCCAAAAGCTCCATGTTTTTTTGATAGCGCTCCAGACCTGTCTTTTTTCCTCAAAAATCACTTGGAGGAGGAGTCCAGACCTGTTTTTTTTTTGTTCTCTTTTAGATAGTGCTCCATGTATTCAGAAAATGCAGTTTTTTTGAGAATCTTCAGAAAATGCAGCTAAACTGAACACACAACCTCATCAGGTGATGTGATTTTATCTCCCAGTTTGGCCTTATTTCGTTCATGCCATCAAATCCTCTTTCAGCTGCATGATTTCTTACATCATGGAGGAAACATTTCGTATTTCGTAGTCATACCATTATCTTCCTGTTTGTAAAATCGGGCATTTAACTAGTTTCAGCCCACAATCTACCAGTAGCGTTGCCCTCCATATGGCTCTTTCAGATTTACATTTCAGAAAACGATCTATCAATTAGACCACTTAAAGTGACGAGGTTCTTACCCTCTCGGGAGGTGGCTCTTCTAGTGATGTCCCTTGGCACAAATAAACTTACATTATTTGTTTGCGAAGATTTGCGCTGAAAGGACTTGAGTACATAGAGAGTAAGAGTTATGTGTACTTTTTCGTGCCACGCTTGCCAACATGGCTAGACTGGAAATTTGGAAGAGTACAAGTCTCTAAAACCCAGTCATCCATCTTTCTTTGGTGTTGTTGGTTTCTCCAATCCGATCCAATGGACCTTGTTCTCTTTATCAATTTGACTGACTCCACTAGCATCTTCCGATCATTGAACTGATAGCATCACAAAGTGATTTGGTGAGATCAAAGCAGGCCATGGCCCATGGCATATAAAGGGATGGCTTATGTCGCTGCCTTTATGTTTTAATCCTTTTTCCAGCCTCTGATGAGAATCTCTCGCTAAAGTTTGGCCGCAGTTTTTTGCGTTTGCTCCTAGCAGTAGCAGGAGCAAGCCATCGGCAAAGAGAAGATGGCTTACGCTCGGGGCTGCATTGCAGATTTTGGTTCCTTTCAGCCTACCGCGATTTTCAGGATTTTGCAACATAGCCGAAAATCCTTGAAAGAGGAGTGCGTGTCATATGAGGCGTAACCTCTTGCGATGATAATAACTCTGCGACGTTATTAACCTGAGTTAGAAGTGCGTCCCGTAACTCCCTGAAGTAATAAGCTAAGTTTCAGTTCTTGCATTAACGAGTAGTTCTAAGCGCTCGAAGTAAAACCGAGAGTTGTAACTGGCTATCACCCTTGGCCATATATAAGCAACGGAAGCTTCACACATCACCTGAACCAGATCGCAAGTGGTGCAAGTGAAAGGCAGAGCCCTTCTCTTCAGCGTCGGACGCAGCGATGGAGACCGCTCCCTCCACTTTGGTGTCCCTTCTCGTCGTCCTCTTCCTCCTCTCCTCACCCGCCGCCATGGCCCGGCCAGTCGTGGACGTGCTCACCCCCGACGTCCTCCTCGCCTCACCCGCCGCCGCGCCCTCGGCCTTGGCCCCCGGCCCCGACGTGCACGCCTCCGACTACAACGTGTACATAGTCTTTGTCAGCCGCGCTGGTTACGTCGACTCCGTGGACTACGACGTCCGGCTGCTCGCCTCCGTCGTCGGAAGGTTGGTTGTGAGTTGTGTGGCAAGCAACATTTCCGCGTCCACAGCGCACAGCATCCGTCCTTCTCTTAGGTGATCGATGACATTTTTGATGTTTCTGCAGCACGGAGGAGGCAAAGAAGGCCATGATCTACCACTATAGCGGTCTCGGGTTCGCGGCGAGGCTCACATGTGATCAAGCGGACCAGTTAGCAGGTGAGCGCGGCTGATTATCCACCAATTTCTTCCGTTAGATGCATTCAGAGAGCTGGTGTCGGTTTTGCATTTGGCTCAGCTTTTTTGCTTGGCTTGTGCAGGGAAGGAGGGCATTGCAACCTTCAAGGACAAGACGTACTATGTGGACAACGACGGTCGCTTGCCTCGATTCTTTGAAGAGAATGTCTGAAGATCAAATGTTTACCCAACTGCTATCACTACGACCTGAAACATGTCACTATGAAGTCCTGGGCGATTTGTTGCACCAACTGTTAAGTTTGTACTGTACCCTGAAAAAGAAAACGCTTGCAAGTTCACAGCAAATAGTACATGGGAAATAATGAATAAAGCACCACCGGATGTGACAAATGATTCAGAAAGTTCTACTTCATGTCTAAGCTTATGATATCTGAGGGCCCTGTTATACAATTTTATGCAGATTTTCGGTAGCCCAGGTGATCTGATTTGTTTGAACCACAGTCAATTTTTCAGCAATTTCCTCTGATTCATGCTCAGTCGAGCCTAGAGCTAGCGAGAGGCGGCGATGGCAGACGGCAGAGCTATGGTGGGTTGAGCTTGAAGAAAGCGACGAGCCAAATTGACCGCACCCTTAGAAAATATACCAGGCAACTGCGCTATAGGCAATCCTAAATTTTAAGTTAGACAACTCCCTATGCTTCAGCCACAATAATTTGACAACTAGAAACACAGTCTATCTTGAATTCTCAATTTTCACAATAAAGTCGCTATAAGAAAACCACAATAAAGAATGTAACTTAAGTGTGCCAACTCTATGCAGATAACAGACTCCTTTATTAAAGGTTATACATGTCACGATAATAACCCCTCTGGTACGACTCGTTATGACTGAACTCATGATGGTTGACCACCAGCTGACTCTTGAAGAAGAGGAAACGAGCATCTCTCGCGGCCCGGCTGTCGAGGCACAAGAGCTCCTGCTGCTTCCTCACCCATTCTTCAGTAGGAGCCCTGCCATAATCCTCTCTTGAAGTATCGTCCATGCAGTGGAACTCCATGGTCTTGAGGAACCTGCTCCTCCCATGAAGGAACTTGGCCATGTCCCTCTGCCACTCCTGCCCTCGGTAAACTTCGAACACCACCTTCTCGAGGTGGTTGTCCATGCAAGGAACGGATGACAGGACGTCCCATGACCCCGGGGAGCCGTCTCGAGCCTCGGACCAAGAGTCTGACTGTTACAAAAATTTCAATCAGGAATAGGATCCACCAATGCAAATTTGGGCAAACATGCGCGGTCCATCATTGCAAGGGACAACATGGAGTAGATGATATCTGATATAAACAATTCAGTGACCAGTCAGAACAATTTACCTTGATGTAGATCGTCTCCAAGCAAGGGAACACCTTGAGCAGCTGCATAACCCAGTTGATGTAATGTTCGTTGATGTGCCCGTCCGGCGTGTGCATCAGGTCGACGGCTAGAGTCTTGAGGCTTGGCATAATGGTCTCAGCATGAATGTTCTTTTCCTGGATTTGCATCAATTAGAATGGTCAATTAAGTATTTACAGGAAGCGATTGCAAGGTCAATCTCTGGTTGCTTCATTAGTAATTATAAGCTTACCCTGAACTTGGTGAACTTGGTGTTTCCAAACTCAATATCGTTGTTCATGCCGATGTAGCCTAAGAACTCCAGCTTTGGAGCGTGCGCGATCTTGATTATGACCGATCTGCTGTTCAGGTAGTAGCCGAGCACCTGCTCCAGGTCGGGAGCGTCGTCAATGAAGAGCTCCTTGAAGTCGCCACTGGTGTTCAGGACCTTGAGGCTCCGAGATCGAATATGGAGGCGGTCGCACTTGCTGATGGAAGTGATCTTCAGGCGCTCCAGCGCCCTGCAGTTCGAGAGCAGGGAGTTCAGCGAGTCCTCGGAGATCTTGACGTCGGACAGGTCGATCTTGGCGAGGACGGCGAGGGATGCGGCGGCCTCGGTGGCGTCAGGGAAGGTGCCGTTAATCACCTTGAGGCGCTTCAGGGATGCGCAGGCGAAGAGGGATTCCGGGACCTTCTGCTGCCGCTTCTCGTTGAAGTAGAGAACGAGTTTTTCGATGCCGCGGTTGGCCAGATCCCGGAGCCAGCCGTCGACGGCGTCCTCGTCCTGGCGGCGGAAGGAGAGCCTGTACGTGCTGAATGAGCGCACGGGCTCGGTGGGGTGGGCGGCGAGGATGGAGGTGACGGCCTCGACGGCCCTGTCGCGGCGAATACTGCCGGCCTTGAAATCGAGGAGGGTGGATGGGAAGAGGCGGCGCCAGCGAGAGCTGAGGATTGAACACCTCGCCGCTTCGTCCATGTCGAGGCGGGAGAGGATGGTCACCAGGATGATGGCCGGGAGATCGCTGAGGCGGTCGAGGAGGAGGTCGTCCCCGACGGCGGCCGCCATCTCCGGTGAATTTGTGCGATCCAAGTTTTTTTTTTTGAGACAAGTGTGATCCTAGGTATTGCTGCGCCGGTGCGGCGGTGGATCGACTAGGGAGTTTGGGTTTTAAAGGCTGATCCGTGTAGGACTCCAGGTCCAAGTATGGCCCGGTTTCAATCTCCTCAAAACAAAAAAAATCGGCCGGTTTTGATCTCGTAAAAAAGGCCGGTTTTTTGAGATTCCATCAACAGAAAACGATTTGCTCGAAAAAAAAATATCAACAGAAAACGAAACCACGAGCTATATCAACACACTTTTTTTTGACATGGATGCATCGTTTTTGGCTGATGAGTTGAGAGGATCCACGGGTGCGGTCATCAGAGATGAATATGGGGTCTTTTTGGCGGCCTCCTACTCTCCAATGCCCCATGTAGTTGATGCACATTTGGCTGAGGCTCTAGCATGAGAAATGGGTTGATGTTAGCTAATGATATGGGTCCCATTTCATCCAAATAGAATCCGATTCGATGAAGGTGACTAATGCTTGCTCAGGATAAAACATAATTGGGAACGGAGCATCGGCAATTTATGCAGAATGCTTCACTTTGTCTGGTATGATAGAATCTGTTCATTTCTTGCATTGTAATAGAGAAGCAAATAAGGTAGCTCGTATGATTGCTAAATTTTATTTTGATCATAATGAGGTTTGTAATTGGGTAGATGAACCCGAGGTTTGCTGGTTGATGCCTTCGCAAATGATATAACTATTTTACCAAATCAATAAAGCAAGCATGATGGCATTCCGTAAACAAACACATTTTTTGACAAACTTCTCCTTTATTCACTTACAAGAATTGTTGCATCGTTTACAAGATGGGTTAGCACCGCATCCGGTGCAGAATCCGGAATCCATCTACAGAAGAAGGAGAAAATTTAGTCATCCTAGCTAGTTCGTGGGCTACTTGATTACGTTTCTCTATTACAATGATCATATATCGCACGATTGAAATCAGGTGACATGAAATAACAATTGTCAAATGTCGCATTAGCTATCGTGGATGAATTCCCATCATTTGAGCTATTCGAACTAATCTCAAGCTTGCTGCAACCCACCGTTTGTGCGAAGTTCAGGCCCAATCGCACTGCCAAGGCCTTATCTGTGAAAGAGTCATAACAAATCTCTATTTTTTGGTTTGCTATAACAACATTCCATTATGGTCTCAGATAACAGCCCTCACAGACCCTTCAAGTGAATCATAGTCAGATCCTACATATGCATTTAGTTTCATATAACTAGACCTAGGTTTCTTCCATGCAACTATACGGGCTTTGGCCTTCGGCATACAAGCAATGCTGAAATTCGCCGAGAGGCCACATACCGCGAGATTGATCTGTGAGGGGTTTTGACTATCCTCTCCATGGTAAATTTTCCTGTGTTCGAACCATATGTACCACATTGTAGTAGCCACCAATTCCCTTAGTTTTGGCAGGACTAGAATCTAAATTTCGTAGTCTTCCATGCATAACAAGTATTGTAGTACCTCCTCGCATGATAAATACTTTGAGCATGCTCTTTAATGACATCATGTAAACCCAACTGCCTCCATACCTCCATTGATTTTGAGCACTTGAAGATGAAATGCTGGATATTATCTGGACCTAGATTATACGCAGGACAGTGCACTTTAACCATCATATGTTTTTGCCGCCAGGATTGCCCTAGAAGGGATCACATTGTGAAGGGCCCTCCAAATAAATATTCTGGGTTTTTGTTGGGCATTGTAGACTCCAAACTAAATTCCATGTCTCACCAGGAGTTGACGAGCCCATGGAGGCTTGAAACTATGTTCAAACTAGCCATCCCATTCCAATTGGTAGGTTGAATGAACTGAGAAAATACTCGTCTTGGTAGGCCTCCAAGCAACATAATCTGCCATTTCATGCACGTGGGAGGAATAGATAGTATCCTTTGACCATCCACTTTCCATAACATTTGATTCACCAATTATATGTCCCACTCTCCTAAAGATGGGTCGATAAGGTCACATACTGAAGGAAATATACCCTAGAGGCAATAATAAAGTTGTTATTTAGATTTCCTCATATCATGATAAATGTTTATTATTCATGCTAGAATTGTATTAACCGGAAACTTAGTACCTGTGTGAATACATAGACAAACAGAGTGTCCCTAGTATGCCTCTACTTGACTAGCTCGTTAATCAAAGATGGTTAAAGTTTCCTAACCATGGACATGTGTTGTCACTTGATGAATGGGATCACATCATTAGAGAATGATGTGATGGATAAGACCCATCCGTTAGCTTAGCATTATGATCGTTTAGTTTTATTGCTATTGCTTTCTTCATTACTTATACACATTCCTTTGACTATGAGATTATGCAACTCCCGAATATCGGAGGAACACTTTGTGTGTTATCAAACGTCTCAACGTAACTGGGTAATTATAAAGATGCTCTACAGGTGTCTCCGATGGTGTTTGCTGAGTTGGCATAGATCGAGATTAAGATTTGTCACTTCATGTATCGGAGAGATATCTCTGGGCCCTCTCGGTAATGCACATCACTATAAGCCTTGCAAGCAATGTGACTAATGAGTTAGTTATGGGATTATGCACTACGGAACGAGTAAAGAGACTTTCCGGTAACGAGATTGAACTAGGTATGATGATACCGATGATCGAATCTCGGGCAAGTAACATACTGATGACAAAGGAAATAACGTATGTTGTTATGCGGTTTGACCGATAAAGATCTTCGTAGAATATGTAGGAGCCAATATGAGCATCCAGGTTCCACTATTGGTTATTGATCGGAGATGTGTCTCGGTCATGTCTACATAGTTCTCGAACCCGTAGGGTCCGCACGCTTAACGTTCGATGACGATTTGTATTGTGAGTTATATATTTTGGTGACCGAAGTTTGTTCGGAGTCCGGGATAAGATCACGGACATGACGAGGAGTCCCAAAATAGTCAAGAGGTAAAGATTGATATATTGGAAGGTTTTATACGGACACGAGAATGGTTTCGAAGAAGACAGGGGATTTTTCAGAGTACCGGGAGGTTACCGAACCGCCCCCCGGGAAAGTTATTGGGCCTGATGGGCCATATTGGAGGAGAGGAGGCATGCCACAGGAGGTGGGGCGCGCCCCCCTTGCCCCAATCCGAATTGGAAAAGGGGAGTGGGTGTGGCCCCCTCTTTCCTTCTCACTCTCCCTCCTTTCCCCTTTCCCCTTCTCCGTTGGAAGGAAGGGGGGGGGGGCAATCCTACTAGGTTTGGAGTCCTAGTAGGACTCACCCCCTTGGCCGGCCTCCTCCTCCCCCTCCTTTATAGACGTGGACAAGGGGCACCCCAAAGGCACAACATCAATTGTCTTAGCCGTGTGCGGTGCCCCCCTCCATAGTTTACCACCTCGGTCATATTGTCGTAGTGCTTAGGCGAAGCCATGCGCGGATCACATCATCAACACCATCACCACGCCGTCGTGCTAACGAAACTCTCCCTCGACCCTGTACTGGATCAAGAGCTCGAGGGACGCCATCGTGTTGAACGTTTGCTGAACATGGAGGTGTCGTACGTACGGTACTTGGATCTGTTGGATCGTGAAGATGTTTGACTACATCAACCGCGTTACTAAACGCTTCCGCTTTCGTTCTACGAGGGTACGTGGACACACTCTCCCCTCTCGTTTCTATGCATCTCCTAGATAAATCTTGCGTGATCGTAGGAATTATTTGAAATTGCATGCTATGCTCCCCTTTAGTGGGATCCGATCCAGGTCTATGCGTAGAAGATATTATTGGGGAACGCAGTAATTTCAAAAAAAAATCCTACGCACACGCAAGATCATGGTGATATATAGCAACGAGAGGGGAGAGTATCATATACATACCCTTGTAGACCATAAGCGCAAGCGTTATGACAACGCGGTTGATGTAGTCGTACGTCTTCACGATTGACCAATCCTAGTACCGAACGTACGGCACCTCCATGATCTGCACACGTTCAGCTCGGTGATGTCCCGCGAACTCACGATCCAATAGAGCTTCGTGGGAGAGTTTCGTCAGCACAACGGCATGATGACGATGATGATGTTGCTACCGGAATAGGGCTTCGCCTAAGCACCGCTACGATATAACCGAGGTGGATTATGGTGGAGGGGGGCACCACACACGGCTAAAAGATCAACTGATCAACTTGTGTGTCCATGGGGTGCCCCCTCCCCCGTATATAAAGGAGTGGAGGAAGGGGAGGGTCGGCCCTCTACTATGGCGCGCCCTAGGGAGTCCTACTCCCACTGGGAGTAGGATTCCCCCCTTCCATGTAGTAGGAGTAGAAGAGAAGGAAAGGGAAAAGAGAAGAGAAGGAAGGAGGGGGCGCCGCCCCTCCCCCTAGTCCAATTCGGACTAAGCCTTGGGGGGCATGCAACCTCCCCTCTCTCTTTCCGCTAAAGCCCAATAAGGCCCATATACTCCCTGGCGAATTCTCGTAACTCTCCGGTACTCCGAAAAATACACAAATCACTCGGAACCTTTCCGATGTCCGAATATAGTCGTCCAATATATCGATCTTTACGTCTTGACCATTTCGAGACTCCTCCTCATGTCCCCGATCTCATCCGGGACTCTGAACTACCTTCAGTACATCAAAACACATAAACTCATATTACCGATCGTCACCGAACGTTAAGCGTGCGGACCCTACGGGTTCGAGAACTATGTAGACATGACCGAGACTCGTCTCCGGTCAATAGCCAATAGCGGAACCTGGATGCTCATATTGGCTCCTACATATTCTACGAAGATCTTTATCAGTCAAACCGCATAACGGTATACATTGTTCCCTTTGTCATCGGTATGCTACTTTCCCGAGATTCGATCGTCGGTATCTCAATACCTAGTTCAATCTTGTTACCGGCAAGTCTCTTTACTCGTTCCGTAATGCATCATCTCGTAACTAACTCATTAGTCACATTGCTTGCAAGGCTTATAGTGATGTGCATTACCGAGAGGGCCCAAAGATACCTCTCCGACAATCGGAGTGACAAATCCTAATCTCGATCTATGCCAACTCAACAAACACCATTGGATCCACCTGTAGAGCACCTTTATAATCACCCAGTTACGTTGTGACGTTTGGTAGCACACAAAGTGTTCCTCCGGTATTCTGGAGTTGCATGATCTCATAGTCATAGGAACATGTATAAGTTATGGAGAAAGCAATAACAACAAACTAAACGATCATCGTGCTAAGGTAATGGATGGGTCAAGTCAATCACATCATTCTCTAATGATGTGACCCTGTTAATCAAATGACAACTCATCTCTATGGTTAGGAAACATAACCATCATTGATTCAACGAGCTAGTCTAGAGGCATACTAGTGATATTTTGTTTGTCTATGTATTCACACATGTACTAAGTTTCCGGTTAATACAATTCTAGCATGAATAATAAACATTTATCATGATATAAGGAAATATAAATAACAACTTTATTATTGCCTCTAGGGCATATTTTCTTCAGTCTCCCACTTGCACTAGAGTCAGTAATCTAGTTCACATCGTTATGTGATTTAACACCAATAGTTCACATATTTATGTGATTAGTTCACATCTCCATGTGACTAACACCCAAAGGGTTTACTAGAGTCGATAATCTAGTTCACATTGCTATGTGATTAACACCCAAAGAGTGATCATGTTTTGCTTGTGAGAGAAATTTAGCCAACGGGTCTGCCACATTCAGAGCCGTACGTATTTTGCAATTTTTCTAAGTCTACAATGCTTTGCACGGAGCTACTCTAGCTATTTGCTCCCACTTTCAATATGTATCTAGATCGAGACTTAGATTCATCTGTATCGATGTCAAAGCTTGCATCGACGTAACTCTTTACGACGAACTCTTTGTCACCTCCATAACCGAGAAACATTTCCTTATTCCACTAAGGATAATTTTTACCGCTGTCTAGTGATCCACTCCTGGATCACTATTGTACCCTCTCGCCAAACTTATGGTGAGATACACAATAGGTCTGGTACACAACATGGCATATTTTATAGAACCTATGACTGAGGCATAGGGAATGACTTTTCATTCTCTTTCTATTTTCTGCCATGGTCGGGTTTTGAGTCTTTACTCAACTTCACACCTTACAACACAGTCAAGAACTCCTTCTTTGACTGTTCCATTTTGAACTACTTGAAAATCTTGTCAAGGTATGTACTCATTGAAAATATATCAAGCGTCTTGATCTATCTCTATAGATCTTGATGCTCAATATGTAAGTAGCTTCACCGAGGTCTTTCTTTGAAAAACTCCTTTCAAACATTCCTTTATGCTTTCCAGAAAATTCTACATTATTTCCGATCAATAATATGTCATTCACATATACTTATCAGAAATGCGGTAGTGCTCCCACTCACTTTCTTGTAAATACATGCTTCACCGCAAGTCTATATAAAACCATATGCTTTGATCACTTTATCAAAGTATATATTCCAACTCCGAGATGCTTGCACCAGTCCATAGATGGATCGCCGGAGCTTGCTCACTTTGTTAGCACCTTTAGGATCGATAAAACCTTCTGGTTGCATCATATACAACTCTTCTTTGAGAAATCCATTAAGGAATGCAGTTTTGACATCCATTTGCCAGATTTCATAAAATGCAGCAACTGCTAACATGATTTGGACATACTTTTAAGCATTGATACGAGTGAGAAAATCTCATCGAAGTCAACACCTTGAACTTGTCGAAAACATTTTGCGACAATTCGAGCTTTGTAGATAGTAACACTACTATCAGCGTCCGTCTTCCTCTTGAAGATCCATTTATTCTCAATGACTCACCGATCATCGGGCAAGTCAATCAAACTCCATACTTTGTTCTCATACATGCATCCCATCTCATATTTCATGGCCTCAAGCCATTTTGCGGAATCTGGGCTTATCATCGCTTCCTCATAGTTGTAGGTTCGTCATGGTCTAGTAACATGACTTCCAGAACAGGATTACCGTACCACTCTGGTGCAGATCGTACTCTAGTTGACCTACAAGGTCCGGTAGTAACTTGATCTGAAGTTTCATGATCATCATCATTAGCTTCCTCACTAATTGGTGTAGGAATCACTGGAACTGATTTCTATGATGAACTACTTTCCAATTCGGGAGAAGGTACAATTACCTTGTCAAGTTCTATTTTCCACCCACTCACTTCTTTTGAGAGAAACTCCTTCTCTAGAAAGGATCCATTCTTAGCAACAAAATATCTTGCCTTCAGATCTGTGATAGAAGGTGTACCCAACAGTTTCTTTTGGGTATCCTATGAAGACACACTACTCCGATTTGGGTTCGAGCTTATCAGTTTGAAACTTTTTCACATAAGCATCGCAACCCCAAACTTTAAGAAATGATAGCTTTGGTTTCTTGCCAAACCATAGTTCATATGGTGTCATCTCAACGGATTTAGATGGTGCCCTATTTAATGTGAATGCAGCTGTCTCTAATGCATAACCCCAAAATGATAGCAGGAAATCAGTAAGAGACATCATAGATCGCACCATATCTAGTAAAGTGTGATTACGACGTTCGGACACACCATTACTGTAACACCCTCGATGCGGCTATATCTCCCATGTGTCGAAGCACGACTTAGAGGCATAACCGCATTGAAAGCAATGTTGCAAGTGAGGTAATATTCACAACAACCCATGTAAATAAATAAAGGGGAAAGGTACATAGTTGGCTTACACTCGCCACGTCACACAAATACATAAATAAGTCATTACATTCATCCAATACACTCAGGGTCCGGCTATGGAACCAAAATAAAGATCAACCCCCAAATGCAACATAGTCCCCGATCGCCCCAACCGGGCACCACTACTGATCATCTGGAAAAGACACGTAGTAACGACAAGAGTCTTCATCGAACTCACACTTGAGCTCGGTCATATCATCTGGAGCGGTATCATCGGTCCCTGCATCTGGTTTTGGAAGTAATCTGTGAGTCACGGGGATTTAGCAATCTCACACCCTCGCGATCAAGACTATTTAAGCTTATAGGTAAGGTAAAGGTATGATGTGGAGCTGCAGCAAGCGACTAGCATATTTGGTGGCTAACATACGCAACTGGGAGCGAGAAGAGAAGGCAAAAGCACGGTCGAACAACTATGATCAAGAAGTGATCCTAGAACAACCTACGTCAAGCATTACTCCAACACCGTGTTCACTTCCCGGACTCCGCCGAGAAGAGACCATCACGGTTACACACGCGGTTGGTGCATTTTAATTAAGTTAAGTTTCAGGCTATCTACGACCGGACATTAACAAATTCCCATCTGCCCATAACCGCAGGTACGACTTTCGAAAGTTCAAATCCCTGCAGGGGAGTCCCAACTTAGCCCATCACAAGCTCTCACGGTCAACGAAGGATATTCCTTCTCCCAAGACAATCCGATCAGACTCGGCATCCCGGTTACAAGACATCTCAACAATGGTAAAACAAGTCCAGCAACACCGCCGGAATGTGCCGACAAATCCCGATAGGAGCTGCACATATCTCGTTCTCAGGGCACACTCAGATAGGTCAAGCTACGAGTAAAACCAACCCTCGAGTTGCCCCGAGGTGGCCCTGCAGGCTGCCCAATTTGGACCAACACTCAGAGGAGCACTGGCCCAGGGGGGTTTAATAAAGATGACCCTTGGGCTCCGGAAACCCAAGGGAAAAAGAGGCTAGGTGGCGAATGGTAAAACCAATGTTGGGCATTGCTGTAGGAGTTTTATTCAAGACGAACTGTCAAGGGGTTCCCATTATAACCCAACCGTGTAAGGAACGCAAAATCCGGGAACATAACACCAATATGACGAAAAACTAGGGCGGCAAGAGTGGAAAAAAACACCAGGCAAAAGGCCGAGCCTTCCACCCTTTACCAATTATATAGGTGCATTAATATAATCAAGATAATATTATGATAACCCAACAATAAACATGTTCCAACAAGGAACGATCTCCAAATCTTCACCTGCAACTAGCAACGCTATAAGAGGGGCTGAGCAAAGCGGTAACATAGCCAAACAATGGTTTGCTAGGACAAGGTGGGTTAGAGGTTTGACATGGCAATTAGGGAGGCATGATAAGCAAGTGGTAGGTATCGTAGCATAGGCATAGCAAAAGAGGGAGCATCTAGGAAGCAAAGATAGAAGTGATTTCGAGGGTATGGTCATCTTGCCTGCAAAGTTCTCAGAGTTGCCTTGATCCTCGTAAGCGTACTCAACGGGCTCCTTGTTCACGTACTCGTCTCTCGGCTCTTCCCAAGCAAGAACAACAAGCAAAAGGAACACAATCAACCACGTGCAATGCTCAAGCAACATGATGCAAACAAGGTATGATATGTGATGCATATGCAAGATTTGGAAAGGAAAGATTGAACCTGGCTTCAACATGGAAATCCAAGAGTGCCACTGGAAAGGTGAGGTGATTTCGGTCGAAATCGATATAAAGATCACCGGAATCGGATGCACGGTTTGGAAATGACAAACAAAACAAATATGACCCCGGTCTGCGATAAACAGCAAGTGACCATCTAAAAGTATCAAGATAAATATGCTACAACACCCAAACATAGCAACTAAATACATGGTAGGGATCCACTCATGATGCTTGACAAAAGATGAACACTGAGCTACGGCTAATTCACTCATTAACAGGTTCAAACAATCATGGCAAAAGTGCAAACGATAACAGGTTACAGACTTAGTGAAATTAACCACAAGTTAGGAATTTAACATCAAGAAGCAATGTTTAGAGCACGATAACTATATGCTACAGGAACATATCATGGCAAAGCAAGGCATGGGATGAAGCTACTCAAAGCATACAACAAAAGTCCCTTACTGACCATAAGCCAAAAGGGATCAGAAAATATAATTGCAAGCATGTGAACATAGCAAAAATATAAACAGATTCAGACTTAGTGAAAAACTGGAGCATGGCAAAACAGATAACGAGTAGGCATGTTTACGAGCTCGATGCACTCACTACAAGGCATTGCATGACAAACTAAGCATATACCCAGAAAATAGACATGGCATAGAAGTTAGACATGGAAAGAACAACAACATAGCGTTCACGGATCAACAACAACAAGCTAGGCAAAATCGCTAAACATGTTAACAATCTGCCAGGAACATTTTATAGCAAAAGTAAAGCTCGATTGACTCAAGCTAGGGTGCTCCATAATTGCAAACAAAGACATGGATGGGTAGATCACAAAATTATCTACAAAACATCCTTACTGATCATGCTCAAAAGAGGCACAGATCACTAGGAAACAACATGAACATATGGCATAAAAATAATGACAGGGCAAGGACTTGGTGAAATTCTAAGTCCCTGAAATCAGCATCATTGAGTAAGCTACTTTGCATGCTTGTGCTAGCCACCACAAAGATCACAAAAATACATGGCATACACCCCTGTAAAGATGGCATGGCATTCTTCAAAACATATGTAGAGCTCAGGATCATAGCATGCACACCTCAATCATGGAAAAAATGACAAAAATGCATTTGCTGAAACAGATCTGAAATTATCATCACATAGCCCTCTTCCAACAACATTTCGGGAACCAAGATGAGCTCAAATGAAAATGATGCAATGAGATGAAATGGTGTACTCTTCGAGACAAACATTTTGATATGCTACATGCATGAATCGGAGCCACGATGAGGGAGTTATGATGCGTCAAAGTATGCATAAAAGCTAGGGTTTCGGGGCAAAAAGTCAACCGAGATTTTGGATCTGAGATCTGGCACTGTAGCGGTTCGTCTCCCGAGGTTCGCCGGGTACTGCTCACCAGAGAGGAGCCGAGGTCACCGGAGAAGACCACCGGCGATGGCGGCGGCAGCTGCGGGTGGTGAGGCGGCGCGCGGAAGTCGAGGGCGGCGAGCGGCGGACGGCGATGCGGGGCAGCGCGACGGACCGGTCGAGGCGGCAGCGGAGCGGCGGACGCCAGCGTCGAAGCGGCACGGTGGCTCGCCGGCTCGGGGAGGAGAAGGGGCGGCGCGGTGGCGCTCTCCCGCGGCTCGGGCGGCGCGGCGGATGGGCCGGAGAGGGTCGGACACGGGCCCTGGCGGCGCGGTGATCTGGGGACCAGGCGGCGGCAAATAGGGCGGCGACACGTGGCGGCGGTAGTGGATACAGACGTGTCCGGCCGGACGGGAATTTGTCTGGCGGCGCGTGGAGAGGGAGGGGTCTAGGGTTTGCCCGAAAATTTCGGGGGTGATCTATTTATAGAGGTAGAGGGGGCTAGGAAGCTCCAAATGAGGTGCGGTTTGCGGCCACACGATCATGATCGAACGCTCTAG
>NC_041384.1:521437370-521498282 GCF_002162155.2 Triticum dicoccoides | reverse complement strand
TCAAACGAAGTCCAAATGGCACGAAACTTGACAGGCGGTCTACCAGTAGTAAACAAAGGCCGCATGACAAGTCTCGGTCCAATCCGAAAATGTTTAACACTCACACACGAAAAGAGGTAGAAAGGGACACCGGAGGACATAGGAGCGCCGGAATGCAAAACAGACAACGGGGAAAATGCTCGGATGCATGAGACGAACACGTATGCAAATGCAATGCACATGATGACATGATATGAGATGCATGACAAAGACGAAAACACACGAAGGCAAAAACCCGACAACGAGGAAATAACATAACTTAGTGCCGGAAAAGACAAGAGTTGGAATACAAATAAGGTAAATTACATGGGGTGTTACAACACTCCACCACTACGAAAGGATCTCGTCCCGAGATCTAGGACTGGAAAAACTCCGGGTACTCAGAACGGAGGTGATCCTCGCGTTCCCAGGTGGCTTCACGGTCAGAATGATGTGACCACTTGACTTTCAAGAATTTGATTGACTTGTTGCGAGTCTTGCGCTCAGTTTCTTCAAGAATAGCAACTGGGTGCTCATGATAAGACAAGTCTTCTTGGAGATCTATGTCTTCGTAGTTGACGGTGTGGTCAGGAGTCTTGAAACACTTGCGGAGTTGAGAGACATGAAACACGTCGTGCACGTTTGCAAAGTTGGAGGGAAGCTCAAGTTGATAGGCGATATCGCCTCTTTTGCTGACGATCTTGAAAGGACCCATGTATCTAGGGGAAAGCTTCCCTTTGATACCGAAGCGACGAGTACCTTTCATTGGAGAGACGCGAAGGTAGACATGGTCTCCGATCTCGAAAGCCAAGTCACGATGCTTGCTATCATAGTAGCTCTTCTGGAGCAATTGCGCAGCTTTGAGATTATCATGAATGACTTTGCACATCTCTTCTGCCTCTGTGATCAAGTCATTTCCAAGAAGTTGACGTTCACCAGTCTCTGACCAGTTAAGAGGAGTACGACACTTCCTGCCATAGAGAATTTCGAATGGGGCCTTGCCCGAACTCGCTTGGAAGCTGTTGTTGTAGGAGAACTCGGCATATGGAAGACAATCTTCCCACTTCATACCGAAAGAGATGACGCAAGCCCTGAGCATATCTTCAAGAATCTGATTTACTCGCTCGACTTGGCCACTAGTTTGAGGATGAAAAGCCGTGCTGAAGCGAATGTTGGTGCCCATGGCCTTCTGAAAAGAATCCCAAAACTTGGAGGTGAAGATGCTGCCACGATCTAAAGAAATCAACTACGGAATGCCATGCAGAGAGACAATCCGAGAGGTATATAGCTCTGCCAATTGAGCTGCTGTGATAGATTCTTTGATAGGAAGGAAATGAGCCACTTTAGTGAGTTTGTCGATGACAACAAGATAGCATCATTGCCACGCTTGGACTTTGGAAATCCAGTCACGAAGTCCATCTCAATGTGGTCAAACTTCCATTCTGGAATGGCAAGAGGTTAGAGGAGACCAGCTGGTTGTTGGTGTTCTGCTTTCACTCTTCTGTAGACATCACATTCATTCACGAACTGAGCAATCTCGCGCTTCATTTGAGTCCACCAATACGACTGCTTGAGATAATGGTACATCTTTGTACTTCCAGGGTGGATAGAGAGGAGTGAATTGTGAGCTTCATTCATAATGACTTTACGAAGATCACCTTTAGGCACAACAATGCGATCCTCGAAGAATAGAGTATCCTTATCATCAAGACGATAACACTTGTACTTAGGTTGACTCTTGGCAATCCCAATCTTCACCTTCTTCACCATGGCATCAAGAAGTTGAGCCTCGCGAATCTGATCTTCCAAAGTAGGAGAGACTTGGAGGTTGGCGAGGAAACCTTGAGGAACAACTTGAAGGTTGAGTTTGCGGAAAGCTTCACAAAGCTCGGGTTGGTAAGGCTTGAGAATCAAACTGTTGTAGTAAGCCTTCCTGCTCAATGCGTCAGCAATTACATTGGCCTTGCCTGGTGTATATTCGATACTCGGATTATACTCTTGAATCATCTCTACCCAACGAGTCTGCCTGAGGTTGAGGTTTGGCTGAGTGAAGATGTACTTGAGACTCTTATGATCAGTGAAGATGTCCACTTTTTGTCCCAATAAGAGATGTCTCCAAGTTAAAAGAGCATGCACAACTGCCGCCAACTCGAGGTCATGAGTGGGGTAGTTCTTTTCGTTGGGCTTCAACTGGCGAGAGGTATAGGCCACAACTTTCTTCTCTTGCATCAACACTGCACCAAGACCTTGAAGGGAAGCATCACAAAAGACCTCGAACGGTTTGCATTCATCAGGAGGAGTCAGAACTGGAGCAGTGACTAACTTCTCTTTCAGGGTGTTGAAAGCGATGTCACATTCGGGAGACCAAACGTACTTCACATGCTTCTGCAAGAGGTTGGAAAGAGGCTTCACGATCTTTGAGAAGTTCTCAACGAACCTTCGACAATAACTTGCGAGCCCAAGGAAGCTGCGGAGTTGCTTCACGTTCTGAGGTGGTTCCCAATTCACAATTGCAGACACTTTCTCAGGATTCACAGCAATGCCCTTGGCAGAAATGATATGCCCAAGGTAGAGAACCTCATCGAGCCAAAACTCGCACTTTGAAAACTTGGCATAGAATTGATGTTCTTTGAGCTTATCCAGCACCAAACGCAAGTGCTTGGCATGATCCTCCTTGTTCTTGGAAAAGACCAAAATGTCATCGAGGTAGACCAAGACGAAGTCATTTGCGTAGGCGTTGAAGATGAAGTTCATCATGCGAGAGAACGTTGGAGGAGCGTTGACAAGGCCGAATGACATGACAGTGTATTCATATGAACCATAGCTTGTTCTGAATGCTGTCTTGGGGATATTTTGTTCATGAATGCGAATCTGATGATAGCCCATACGGAGATCAAGCTTGGAGAATACTTGATCACCTTTGAGTTGTTCAAACAGCTCGTTGATGTTGGGAAGTGGGTACTTGTTCTTTATAGTCTTCTTGTTCAATGGACGGTAGTCGACACAGAGTCGGTCCGTTCCATCCTTCTTCTTCACAAAAAGAACTCCACAACCCCACGGAGAAGAACTAGGTCGGATGAGACCCATTCGCTCTTGAATATCGAGTTGCTTCTTCAGCTCCTTCAACTCTTCAGGTCCAAGCTTGTAAGGACGTTTGCAAACAGGTTCCGTGCCAGGCTCAAGATTGATGACAAATTCAACTGGCTGGTGCGGAGGCATTCCTGGAAGCTCTTCTGGAAAGATGTCTTGATATTCGCAAACGACTGGAATTTGAGAGATGGCATCCAGCTCGCCCTTCTCATTGAGAGAAAACAGACGGATGGTATTATCACGAGCGGCAAAGACGATTACATCCTCAGACGAATGTGTCAATTGAATCTGCCTGGCAGCACAATCAAGCTGAGCCTTGTGCTTAGAAAGCCAGTCCATACCGAGAATAAGATCAATATCCGAGTTACCAAGGACCATTGGGGAAGAAAGAAACTTATAGTCGCCCAACGTGATAGTAACATCTCGAACCTCCAAACTGGCACTCAAACATTTGCTGGGAGAAACGATATCCATTGATTTGCCCAAATGAGAAGAAACGAATTCATTCTTGGCAAAAAATGGCTTTGACATGAAACAATGCGATGCACCAGTATCAAAAAGAACTTTTGTAGGAACATCGTTAATAGGAAGGTTACCCATAATCACATCTGATGAGTCCTTTGCCTGAGCTGTGTTCATCAAGTTGACCTTGGCGTGCTTGGGATTATGCCTGACCACTGCATTGCTAGCAGATCTTACAGGAGGAGGAGGAGGAAGACGCCTCTGATTGAAGCATTTGTTGGCATAGTGACCCTTCTACTGACACTTGTTGCACGTGACCTCCGAGAGAGGATGGTGATACGAAGCACTTGATCTTGGAGCTTGAGACGAAGTCTTGTTCTGAAAGCCTGGGTTGGGTGGGTGGGAAGATCCATTTCCACCTTTGCTCTTCTGCTGATAAGGCTGACGGAACGGAGGAGGAGGCAACCAATACTTTTGCTGCTTAGAAGCCACTTGAGTTGAGGAAGAAGGAGTTGCATCTCTGACTCGCTTCTTGGAAGCATCGCACTTCAGTTGAGCAGTCTCTTGCTTCATTGCCATATTGTAGAACTCATCGTACTTCTTCGGCTCAAAAAGGACGAGAGCTAGTTGGAGATCTTCTCTGAGGCCACCCCTGAACTGGTAAATCATGCTCTTCTCGTCAGGGACGTCTTGCTTAGCGAAACGAGCGAGCCTCTGGAACAGAATGTTATACTGGTAAACAGACAAGCTGCCTTGCTTCAGGTTGCGGAATTCCTCACGCTTGCTTTCAACAACACTCTGAGGAATGTGATGAGCTTTGAAGTCTTGACGGAATTCATCCCAGGTAATCACACGGCCTCCTCTGGAATCTTTGTATTGCTGAAACCATTCTGCAGCTTGGTCTTTGAGTTGGAAGGAGGCAAACTTGACAAAGTCCTCAGGCCTGACATTGCTGCACTCGAAATGCTTGCAGATATCCACGAGCCAATCATCAACGTCTGAGACCTCGACACAGTTGCTGAAGGTCTTTGGCTGGTTAGCGAGGAACTGGTTGAGTGTAGCAAACTGATTCTAATTGTTGCCATGGCCATGATTCCCTTGGTTACGCTCTTGCAAGAGCTACATGATCAGCAGCGTGTTTGCATTGGTAGAGGCCATCACAGCTTGCCATGCCTCCGGAGGTGGAGGTGGTGGTGGCGAATCAGGATTCGGAGTCGTGCGCGTCGGAGGAGCCATCCTAGAGAGGGTGACATCCGTTAGCATCTTGAGAGACAAATATTGAAGCTGAATCAAATGGATTGAAATTGCAACATATAGTCTTCACATCCGAACAAAATGAACGAATGAATTCCAATTGAAACGGTCACATTTCCATAAATTGAGAAGCCACTTAGATAGAGGTAGAAGAATAAAACAACAAGGTACGGATAAGAACAAATACTTGGTGAGGATTACCCAATCACAAACCAAATATCCGCGGAAGAAATTCTAGAGCTACATGAATTCTCACCTATGAAACTTCCGAACCTTTCCGATTATGCAATCAGGTGTTGGGGATACAGGGGAAGCATAATATCTCACCCAAAGCTAGCAAATCCTACATCCAGCTGTATCCATCAACCTTCGAAAAGCATCCGTTATACGAGTTATGGCAATACTCCCGAACTCCCGCCCCAGTACTGGGTGGCGTCGAGGTTATCTCACCAACAACTGCATAAAAGAGATTTTCGATGTCGGCGAAACTCAGGTATTCCAGAATTGCAACGATAAAATTGTGACGACAACACCTCGGAGCTCAACTCCTCGGGACACTTCTACAACCCCTAAATGTCAGGAGGCACCAAGAACAATGTTCTCGTCACAAAACCATCGGAAGATTCCAAGATACCCGCGTGATCCTAAAATTTTTTCTAGTGAAATTTGAGAAGAGAAGAGTCAAAACTCTACGTCAGGATGCCTCACCAGAGCGACGAAGGGACTGAGGAGTAAAAAGAAATCCTACTCTCCGATATATATAATCCTAAATGACTCAAAACATTTTTCTAGACTCAACAACGCCAATGATTCGATCAAGCAGGGGTCTCCTAAGGTCAGGGAAGGCTCTGATTACAAACTTGTAACGCCCTCGATGCGGCTATATCTCCCACATGTCGAAGCACGACTTAGAGGCATAACCGCATTGAAAGCAATGTCTCAAGTGAGGTAATCTTCACAACAACCCATGTAAATAAATAAAGGGGAAAGGTACATAGTTGGCTTACACTCGCCACGTCACACAAATACATAAATAAGTCATTACATTCATCCAATACACTCAGGGTCCAGCTACGGAACCAAAATAAAGATCAACCCCCAAATGCAACATAGTCCCCGATCACCCCAACCAGGCACCACTACTGATCATCTAGAAAAGACACGTAGTAACGACGAGACTCTTCATCGAACTCCCACTTGAGCTCGGTCATATCATCTGGAGCGGTATCATCGGTCCCTGCATATGGTTTTGGAAGTAATCTATGAGTCACGGGGACTCAGCAATCTCACACCCTCGTGATCAAGACTATTTAAGCTTATAGGTAAGGTAAAGGTATGATGTGGAGCTGCAGCAAGCGACTAGCATATTTGGTGTCTAACATACGCAACTGGGAGCGAGAAGAGAAGGCAAAAGCACGGTCGAACAACAATGATCAAAAAGTGATCCTAGAACAACCTACGTCAAGCATTACTCCAACACCGTGTTCACTTCCCGGACTCCGCGGAGAAGAGACCATCACGGTTACACACGCGGTTGGTGCATTTTAATTAAGTTAAGTTTCAGGCTATCTACAACCGGACATTAAAAATTCCCATCTGCCCATAACCGCGGGCACGGCTTTCGAAAGTTCAAATCCCTGCAGGGGAGTCCCAACTTATCCCATCACAAGCTCTCACGGTCAACGAAGGATATTCCTTCTCCCAAGACAATCCGATCAGACTCCGCATCCCGGTTACAAGACATCTCGACAATGGTAAAACAAGTCCAGCAACACCGCCCGAATGTGCCGACAAAACTCGATAGGAGATGCACATATCTCGTTCTCAGGGCACACTCAGATAGGTCAAGCTACGAGTAAAACCAACCATCGAGTTGGCCCGAGGTGGCCCCGCAGGCTGCCCAGTTCAGACCAACACTCAGAGGAGCACTGGCCCAGGGGGGTTTAATAAAGATGACCCTTGGGCTCCGGAAACCCAAGGGAAAAAGAGGCTAGGTGGCAAATGGTAAAACCAATGTTGGGCATTGCTGTAGGAGTTTTATTCAAGGAAAACTGTCAAGGGGTTCCCATTATAACCCAACCGTGTAAGGAACGCAAAATCCAGGAACATAACACCGATATGACGGAAAACTAGGGCGGCAAGAGTGGAACAAAACACCAGGCAAAAGGCCGAGCCTTCCACCCTTTACCAAGTATATAGGTGCATTAAGATAATCAATATAATATTATGATAACCTAATAATAAACATGTTCCAACAAGGAACGATCTCCAAATCTTCACCTGCAACTAGCAATGGTATAAGAGGGGCTGAGAAAAGCGGTAACATAGCCAAATAACGGTTTGCTAGGACAAGGTGGGTTAGAGGTTTGACATGGCAATTAGGGAGGCATGATAAGCAAGTGGTAGGTATCGTAGCATAGGCATAGCAAAAGAGCGAGCATCTAGCAAGCAAAGATAGAAGTGATTTCGAGGGTATGGTCATCTTGCTTGCAAAGTTCTCAGAGTTGCCTTGATCCTTGTAAGCGTACTCAACGGGCTCCTCATTCACGTACTCGTCTCCCGGCTCTACCCAAGCAAGAACAACAAGCAAAAGTAACACAATCAACCACGTGCAATGCTCAAGCAACATGATGCAAACATGGTATGATATGCGGGATACGATATGTGATGCATATGCAAGATTTGGAAAGGAAAGATTGAACCTGGCCTCAACTTGGAAATCCAAGAGATCCACTGGAAAGGTGAGGTGATTTCGGTCCAAATCAATATAAAGTTCACCGAAATCGGATGTACGGTTTGGAAATGACAAGCAACACAAATATGGCATCGGTCAGCGATAAACAGCAAGTAACCATCTAAAAGTATCAAGATAAATATGCTACCGCACCCAAACATAGCAACAAAATACATGGTAGGTATCCACTCATGATTATTGACAAAATATGAACACTGAGCTACGGCTAATTCACTCATTAACATGTTCAAACAATCATGGCAAAAGTGCTAACGATAACAGGTTACAGACTTAGTGAAATTAACCACAAGTCAGGAATTTAACATCAGGAAGCAATGTTTAGAGCACTATAACTATATGCTATAGGAACATATCATGGCAAAGCAAGGCATGGGATGAAGCTACTCAAAGCATACAACAAAAGTCTCTTACTGACCATAAGCCAAAAGGGATAAGAAAATACAATTGCAAGCATGTGAACATAGCAAAAACATAAACAGATTCAGACTTGGTGAAAAACTGGAGCATGGCAAAACAGATAACGAGTAGGCATGTTTACAAGTTCGATGCACTCACTACGAGGCATTGCATGACAAACTAAGCATACACCCAGCAAATAGACATGGCATAGAAGCTATAAATGGCAAGAATAACAACATAGCATGCACGGATCAATAACAACAAGCTCGGCAAAATCGCTAAACATGTTAACAATCTGCCAGGAACATTTTATAGCAAAAGTAGAGCTCGATTGACTCAAGATAGGTTGCTCCATAATTTCAAACAAAGACATGGATGGATAGAGCACAACATTATCTACAAAACATCCTTACTGATCATGCTCAAAAGAGGCACGGATCACTAGGAAACAACATGAACATATGGCATAAAAATAATGACAGGGCAAGGACTTGGTGAAATTCTAAGTCCCTGAAATCAGCATCATTGAGTAAGCTACTTTGCATGCTTGTGCTAGCCACCACAAAGATCACAAAAATACATGGAATACACACCTGTAAAGATGGCATGTCATTCTTCAAAACATATGTAGAGCTCAGGATCATAGCATGCACACCTTAATCATGGAAAAAATGACAAAAGTGCATTTGCTGAAACAGATCTGAAATTATCATCACATAGCCCTCTTCCAACAGCATTTCAGGCATCAAGATGAGCTTAAATGAAAATTATGCAATCAGATGAAATGATGTACTCTTTGAGACGAAAATTTTGATATGCTACACGGACGAATCGGAGCCACGATGAGGGAGTTATGATGCGTCAAAGTATGCATAAAAGCTAGGGTTTCGGGGCAAAAAGTCAACCAATATTTTGGATCTGAGATCTGGCACTGTAGCGGTTCATCTCCCAAGGTTTGCCGGGTACTGCTCGCCGAAGAGGAGCCGAGGTCACCAGAGAAGACCACCAGCGATGGCGGCGGCAGCTGCGGGTGGTGAGGCGGCGCGCGGAAGTCAAGGGCGGCGAGCGGCGGACGATGATGCGAGGCTGCGCGGCGGACCGGTCGAGGCGGTGGCAGAGCGGCGGACACCGGCGTCGAGGCGGCGTGGTGGCTCGCCGGCTCGGGGAGGAGAAGGGGCGGCGCGGTGGCGCTCTCGCGCGGCTCGGGCGGCGCGGCGGATGGGCTGGAGAGGGTCGGACACGGGCCCTGCGGGCCCTGGCGGCATGGTGATCTAGGGACCGGGCGGCGGCGAATAGGGCGGTGACACGTGGCGGTGGTGGTGGATACGGACATGTCCGACCGGGTGGAAATTTGTCCGGCGGCGCGTGGAGAGGGAGGGGTCTAGGGTTTGCCCAAAAATTTCGGGGGTGATATATTTATAGAGGTTGAGGGGGCTAGGAAGCTCCAAATGAGGTGCGGTTTGTGGCCACGTGATCGTGATCGAACGCTCTAGATGATGGAGGAGGTTTAGGGGGGGGCACTTTTGAGGGGTGTTGGGCTGCAACACACACGTGGCCTTTTCGGTCCCTCGGTTAACCGTTGGAGTATCAAACGAAGTCCAAATGGCACGAAACTTGACAGCCGGTCTACCGGTAGTAAGCCAAGGCCGCATGACAAGTCTCGGTCTAATCTAAAAACGTTTAATACTCACACACGAAAAGAGGTAGAAAGGGACACCGGAGGACATAGGAGCACCGGAAAGCAAAACAGACAACGGGGAAAATGCTCGGATGCATGAGACGAACACATATGCAAATGCAATGCACATGATGACATGATATGAGATGCATGACAAAGACGAAAACACACGAAGGCAAAAACCCGATAATGAGGAAATAACATAACTTAGTGCCGGAAACGGCAAGAGTTGGAATACAAATAAGGTAAATTACATCCGGGGTGTTACAATTACGCTGTGGTGTTCCAGGTGGCGTGAGTTGCAAAACTATTCCGCATTGTTTCAAATGAAGACTAAACTCGCAACTCAAATATTCCCCTCCACGATCAGATCGTACAAACTTTATTTTCTTGTTATGATGATTTTCCATTTCACTCTAAAATTCTTTGAACTTTTCAAATGTTTCAGACTTATGTTTCATCAAGTAGATATACCCATATCTGCTCAAATCATGTGTGAAGGTCAGAAAATAACAATACCCGCCACGAGCCTCAACACTCATCGGACCCCATACATCAGTATGTATGATTTTCAACAAGTCATTTGCACGCTCCATTGTTCCGGAGAACGGAGTCTTAGTTATCTTGCCCATGAGGCATGGTTCGCAAGTATCAAGTGATTCCAAAAGCCCATCAGCATGGAGTTTCTTCATGCGCTTTACACCAATATGACCGAAACGGCAGTGCCACAAATAAGTTGCACTATCATTATTAACTTTGCATATTTTGGATTCAATATTATAAATATGTGTATCACTACGATCGAGATTCAACAAATCATTCACCTTGGGTGTATGACCACTATCGGTGTCAAAACCGGCGGATCTCGGGTAGGGGGTCCCGAACTGTGCGTCTAAGGCGGATGGTAACAGGAGGCAGGGGACACGATGTTTTACCCAGGGTTGGGCCCTCTTGATAGAGGTAAAACCCTACGTTCTGCTTGATTGTTCTTGATGATATGAGTATTACAAGAGTAGATCTACCACGAGATCAGAGAGGCTAAACCCTAGAAGCTAGCGTATGGTATGATTGTATGTTGTCCTACGGACTAAAACCCTCCATTTTATATAGACACCTGAGGGGGCTAGGGTTACACAAGGTCGGTTACAAAGAGGGAGATATACATATCCATATTGCCTAGCTTTCCTTCCACGCCAAGTAGAGTCCCATCCGGACACGGGATGAAGTCTTTAGTCTTGTATCTTAATAGTCCAACAGTCCGGCCAAAGGATATAGTCCGGCTGTACGGAGACCCCCTAATCCAGGACTCCCTCAGTAGCCCCTAAACCAGGCTTCAATGACGATGAGTCCAGCGCGCAGTGTTGTCTTCGGCATTGCAAGGCGGGTTCCTCCTCCAAATACACCATGGAAGAGTTTGAATGCAAGGATAGTGTCCGACCCTGTAAAATAAGTTCCACATACCACAGTAAAGAGAATAATACTTCCATAAATACAACCTGCTGACATGTGTTGATAGTATGACATCATTTCATGGCCCGGTTATTATGCGAACCGCTTTTCTCAACCAGCTCCGCACATATCGCGAGGCGGTTTTCTCGATACGTCTTGTCAAAGTAGAGAACGTGTTCCCCTTATCACGGGATTCTCATCAATACGGACGTGGGTAACCCAACCGCGCCATCAATTACGGCGCCTAGGGAATAAGCAGTTTTGCCAGGCAAGTGGGGAGACTCATCGCCTCCTCTGCCCTTATAAAAGGGACAAAGATCTACTTTTTTCACCCACGCCTTCTTCCTCCTCGCTTTCACATTCCCGCACACTCAAGCTCTAGCGCCCAAGCTCGTGTTCCTCTTCTCAAACCACTCCAAGCATGTCTGGAGCAGGAGGCAAGTGGATGGTTTCCTCCGTCACGGAGGAAAACATCAAAAAGTTACGGGAGGCCAGATACCTACCTGCGAATATTGGACACCGGCTGCCGAATGCTGGGCAGATCGTCCCAACGCCCGAACCCCATGAGAGGGTAGTTTTTATTTCCCATTTTGTCCGCGGACTGGGATTTCCTCTCCACCCGTTTGTCCGCGGGCTCATGTTCTACTACAGGCTGGATTTCCATGATCTGGCCCCCAACTTTATCCTCAACATCTTGGCGTTTATCGTCGTGTGCGAGGCCTTCCTCCGCATCAGGCCCCACTTCGGCCTATGGATGAAAACCTTCAATGTCAAACCGAAGGTGGTGGGAGGCCAGCAAGCAGAATGCGGAGGCGCCATGGTGGGCAAGATGCCCAATGTCACCTGGCTCGAGGGTACCTACATGGATACCGTAAAGGGGTGGCAATCGGGGTGGTTCTACATCACCGAGCCGCGCGACTCCAACTGGGTGGCAGCCCCCAAATTTCGATCCGGAATCCCCACGCGGCTCACCTCCTGGAAAAAGAAGGGCTTGCCCTGGGGTTCTTCGGTAAAGCTGACCGGACTCTAGATCTACATCCAGAACATGATGAGCAAGAAAATCAAGCTCGTCAACGTGGTCCAGGTTATGCTCTTCCGCCGGATCCTTCCGTGCCAACTACGGGCATTTGTTTTGTGGGAGTTCGACTCGGCCCAGCACCAGACACTGCTCTACGACACGACGCACGAGGACGTCTGGAGGGTGCTGTTCAAGGGCGTCGAGATGCCTCCCTCCCTCACCGAGGACCGCGGACTCAGCGGAAAGCGCCGCACCCATTCGGTAGGCTTTTATATCTCTCAGGGTATTTATGCGCCCTGGTTTAGTTATGTGCTGGATCTAAGCTTTCATGTCATTTACAAGACTGGATAAAGACAATGGAGCAGCTTGATTGCCCAGCCCCCTGCCCGAAGATCCTGCAAACGCGCTTCTAACAAAGATGCTGACTCCGGCACCTTACGAGGTGCCGGAAAAGACGGCGAAGAAGAAGGCTGCGGGGATCCGAAAGGGTCTCCAGCGCAAGATGGTTCTATCAGACTCATCATCTGATGAGTCCGACACGCATTCCTCCCACAGAAACGAGGAGGAGGAGAAAAGTCCCCCCCCCCCGCCGGGGGAGACAAGAAAAGGAAGGCCGACCCATCCGGGGAGGTCGAAGGGTCCAAGAAGGGAAAGACCCTCCCTCCGGACTATGCCACGACGGTCGCCGATAGCGGCGATGAGTGGCTACCCAGGGACAAGCCCCTGGCGAAGTCGTAAGTGTCCGGACACCATAGTACTTCATGGTACGTTTTATTGTACTGCCTTTGCTCATGCCAAACCTGATTATGCAGACCGGCCCGAGCTCGTCTCGATTTACCCTCGTCGAGCGGCTCTTTGGGCTCATCGGATATGAACATCGGTTCTCCTCCGATGGCTTCCACCCCTCACCCTACTGACAACACCGAGGTGGTGTCTCAAGAGGCACCGTCCAAAGGGGAGGCGGTCCTGGGGGCGCCTCACGGCGACCTCCTGGACCCTGAGTACCAAGGGAGAGAGGCTCCTACGAGCTTCGAGTTCGGGCCCCAGCCGAACACCGCGCCAGAACCTTCAATGGTTCCGGACTTCGGCAAGTGGTCCACCATTAAGGGGGGCCAACCATCTGTTCCAGTGTCTTCTGTCCATCCAGAGGCACTATATAACTTGCTGGAAGCGCTTCACAGCGCTTCCATCGATGAAGAGCACCGCACTATCATGAGTGCGGTGGTTAAGAAGGTTCAGTCCGCCAAGAACGGGCTGACCGAAGCTTGCGTCAGCCTCCTAACAGGCTTTGAGGTAAGCATTCAAAATATAAAAAATATTACCGCATAGATAGTAGCCCCTGATGCTCTGTTCGGCGTTCGCGATGAAAAGCCGAATAGAGTATCAAATGATAACTCGGGAGTCTAATTAGAGTATGTCTATGTGTATGTGCAGGCTTCCTTGCTGCCCGCTGCCGCACGTACTGCGGAGGTCTCTGCGCAGAAGTAGGCCCTGAAGCGGTCCGAGGAAGAGCTCGCCCTTACCAAAGGGCAGCTCGAAGAGAGCAAAGTTTAGATATACCCTAGTTTATATAGTTAAAAATAAGTTCTGTGTAAAGTAATAGGATCATCATGAATTTGTCAGGGGCCACGGCCGAGGTGGAGACCCTGAGGAAGGCGTTGTCCGCGGCCGAAGACAAAGCGGCCAAAGAACATATTGAACGGGAGAAACAAGAAGCCCGAGTGGGCGAGGTGCAGCAAGAGCTCGAGGCTCTTGCCAAGAAGCACGAGTCCTTGGAGCTTGAATCCAAGAAGCGGGAGTCCGAGCTCGCGCAGGCGCTTGAAAGCGTCTGGAGTGCCAAGGCCGAAGCCCACAAGGCCCTCCAGGAGATTGATGCGGCAAAGAAGATAGCAGCGGGTAAGGCATTCAATATGCAAAGCAAGCATGTGAAGGGGACTTTCTTTTTTCTTACCCGAGTTCAGAGCTCTCCAGGAGCGTTTGCAGATCTTTCCCGCAGTGTGCTGGATGCCGCAGAGTTTTATCGGGCTGAGGAGGGGAGCTCAATGGAGAAGTTGTTCTGGTCTCAGTATACTGGGACCGAACACCCCGTGTCCTTGAGCGACCAGCTGAAGCAGTTGGTCGAACTTCATAAGGCGGCGGAACAGGCCATGAGGGGCCTTGTAGTCCGGATGTGGCCTGGCGAGCCCTTGTTCGGCAGCTACTTCGGTCTGGTGAGGCGGCTGGTGGAAGCCTGCCCACGGCTTGAAGTCATCAAGCGATCCGTCTGCATCGAAGGTGCACACAGAGCTTTTGCCCGGGCGAAGGTGCATTGGGCGAAGCTGGACGCCGTGAAGCTTGTGAAGGAGGTGCCGCCGGAGGGCAAGGAGCATCACTGCCCCGAGAATTACTATGAGTGCGTCCTGAAGGGTTCCCGCTTAGTGGCAGATGAGTGTGCCAAGGATGTAATTTTTGAATGAACATGCCCATGTGATCCTGTAATATGAAACGAGTTCTTTTGCGCCATGCGACGCTTTCTTAATTTAAAATATTACCTTCTGTCCGGCCATTTATAAAATCTGAGAGTTGGCCAGTCGTCGGCTTCTGCCCCCATGTAGCTAGTACTGGGGTGTTCGGGGTAAATCTGAACACTCTTTACCCCAATTTTGGGTCCTTCAAGGGAGGTGCTTAGCGCAACGAACCAGGCAATTGGACTATGATGCTTTATCACTCTCACTTAGCCATAGAAGTCTATGATTTTAAATTTTTGGCGAAGCCCCTGGTATTCAGAGGGCTGAATTTGGGGCACTATACACACCTAAGCCGGACAAGGCCGACTCCTCGCCCGAAGCAGAAAAAGTCTTTAAGGACTTGAGACCTCTCGAACAGCGACCAGTCTCTCGCCTTATCATGACAGTCAGTTTTTGGCTTTCTCTACTGAGGTGCTCGTCCGGAAGAACCGGGACACAATCGCAGTAGTTCTCCCACCGCTACCTTAGCCGATATAGCGGAACATAAGGTACCAAAGCATGGGAGCTGGGCAACCCAACATTTGACCCAAGACATGATTCGGAGCTGATGCATATAATGCTATAAGTTCGGGGTGCCGCACTGTCGAAAGTGTTCAGACTTCTTGCGCTGATTATGGGGTAAGCGAGAGCCCCTGGCGTACTGACCGTACCCGAGCATGCATGTTCGGAATGTCGTAAATGGACATATAAGAGAAAGAGAAAAACTTAAATAATGCAATAATAGATTAATAATATGCATTGTTATTTGAATAATACGTCGAAGCATACTGGTACAAGTAGTGCAATAAGCGTAAAGTAGGACAATTCGAAATGTCCTATCCAAGGCAAGCTACGCAATAATAGTGAAAAGCGGGTATATCAAGTATTACTAGAGACCACCTCGCGGTTCCCGTGTTCATATTAGCTTCTTGCCGCCTTGGTTGTTGCTTCCGGAATGTGTCCGGCCGTCGGACTGCCGGAAAGGCCTTCCGAAGTGTTAGGACCTAAAAGATAAAGGGAATGTCAAAGGTATACAACCCCTGGTGTGGTTAAGACACAATGCGGGGCGTGTCCTGATTGTGCCCCGCCTATGTCCATGGTATTTTCAATGCGTAGTTATGTACGCGTGGCACAAATTTCGTCGCTGCACTGGGACTGGGATGGGGGCCGAATTGCTAGGCGAGCATAGATCGCGCCAGGCGATCCTGTTACAGATTATTCCGGACTCGCTTGAAGGTGTTCGGGGGCTGTAACGCCGAATGAGTGGTCTGTCTGAACATGCTGATTTGTGCCTCTGTTGCAAGGGCCGCAGTGTGCTCTTCCGTATGGAGCGAGCGTTCTATGTTTCCATTTACTGTTATGACCCTGCGAGGTCCTGGCATCTTGAGCTTGAGGTAGGCGTAATGCGGCACTGCATTGAATTTTGCAAATGTTGTCCGTTCGAGCAATGCATGATAGCCACTGCGAAACGGGACAATGTCGAAGATTAACTCTTCACTTCGGAAGTTATCCGGTGATCCGAAGACCACTTCCAGTGTGATTGAGCCTGTGCAATGGGCCTCTACAACTGGGATGACGCCTTTAAATGTGGTTTTGCTGGGTTTGATCCTTGAGGGATCGATACCCATTTTTCGCACTGTATCCTGATAAAGCAGGTTCAGGCTACTGCCGCCGTCCATAAGGACTCGAGTGAGGTGAAATCCGTCAATGATGGGGTCTAGGACCAGTGCGGCGGATCCGCCATGACGGATGCTAGTGGGGTGGTCCCTACGATCGAAGGTGATCGGACAAGCAGACCATGGGTTGAACTTCGGGGCGACGGGATCCATCGCGTAGACGTCCCTTAGTGCACGCTTCCGCTCCCTCTTGGGAATGTGGGTTGCGTATATCATGTTCACTGTCTTCACTTGCGGGGGAAACCCCTTCTGTCCTCCTGGGTTCGGCAGCCGGGGCTCCTCCTCGTCATCGCTATGCAGCCCCTTGTCCTTGTTTTCGGCATTTAACTTGCCGGCCTGCTTGAACACCCAGCATTCTCTGTTTGTGTGATTGGCTGGCTTGTCAGGGGTGCCGTGGATTTGACACGAGCGATCCAGTATGCGATCCAGACTGGACGGAGCCGGAGTATTTCTTTTGAATGCCTTTTTCCGCTGACCGGATCTAGAGCCTTTGAATCCGGCATTGACCGCTGTATCTTCGGTGTTATCGCCATTATTACGGCGCTTTGGTCTATTACGACGCTGCCTACCGTTAACGTCTTTGGTATCCGAGGTATCCGAATTCCTTGATGTGTTGTTGCTGCGAGCCAGCCAGCTGTCCTCGCCCGCGCGAAAGTGGGTCATGAGTGTTGTGAGGGCTGCCATAGATTTTGACTTCTCTTGGCCGAGGTGGCGGGGGAGCCACTCGTCGCGGATGTTATGCTTGAATTCCGCTAGGGCTTCTGCATCCGGACAGTCTACAATTTGATTTTTCTTAGTCAAGAACCGTGTCCAGAATTGTCTGGCCGATTCCCCTGGCTGCTGGGTTATGTGGCTCAAGTCATCAGCATCCGGTGGCCGCACATAAGTGCCCTGGAAGTTGTCAAGAAATGCATCTTCCAAATCCTCCCAACTGCCAACAGAATCTGCTGGCAAGCTATTCAGCCAATGCCGAGCTGGTCCTTTGAGTTTTAGTGGGAGGTACTTGATGGCATGTAGATCGTCACCGCGAGCCATGTCGATGTGAAGGAGGAAATCCTCAATCCATACAGCAGGATTTGTTGTGCCGTCGTATGATTCAATATTTACGGGTTTGAAACCCTCCGGGAATTCATGATTCATAACTTCATCAGTGAAGCATAGGATGTGTGCGGCGCCTCTGTGCCAGGCTATATCCCGACATAGTTCGTATGAGTCTTGTCTGCTATATTTGGCCCGGCCGAATTTATTCTTGGTGTATCCGATGCGACGATCATCGTCCCGTGTGGGCGCACGTGTTCGTGTCACGTATATTGACCTTGCGATTTTTGCCTTGCTGTCCAAGATGTCTTGCAGGTCCTCTGTATTGCCCCAGGCCTTAGTATCTTTGACGTAGTGGCGACGGGGCGCAGACTGATCTTTAGGCTGAAATGCCTCTCTGTCTCGGCCGCGTAGTGGCCGGTCAGCCGCATCGTACACTAGTGAATGAGGTTTCAACGCTTCCTCCACGAGGTGAGGTAGCAACTTGCGTTTGGGGTAACTCTTGGACGGGCGCTCGAATTCATGCTCCTTGGCCGCAAGGACTTCGGTCCATCTGTCTGCTAGCAAGTCTTGATCAGCTTGAAGCTGTTGTTGTTTGTTCTTTAGGCTACTTGTCGTGGCCATAAGCCGGAGCTTGAAGCGCTCTTGCTCGACGGGGTCCTCAGGCACGATAAACTCGTCGTCGCCGAGGCTCGCCTTGTCTTCGGAGGGAGGCATGTAATTATCCTCCTCCGGTTCTCCATCTGCTGCCTGCTCTGGGGGGCTAGCTTGTTCGTCCTCTAGCTCTGCACCGTGCTGGAGGGGATTGTTGTTGTCTTCGGCGCTATCTGGAGTGCTATTATCTCCTGTGCTGGTATCACTACTCTTGCTGTGGCGAGACTTAGAGCGGCGCCGCTAACGTTGGCGCTTGGGTTGCTTTTTGGAGGGGTCATCCTCCGCTTTCTCGTCGCCATTGGGTTCTTTGGGGGTGTCCACCATGTATATATCATATGAGGAGGTGGCGGTCCAGTGCCCTGAGGGTGGTGGATCCTGTTCGTCTCAGGCTTCGTCGTCCATACTATCGAAGTCTTCGGAGCCGAAGTCGAGCATGTCGGTTAAGTCGTCGACAGTGGCTACTAAGTGGGTGGTGGGTGGGCATCGAATTTCCTCGTCGCCCGCATCCCATTCTAGCCGGACATAGTTCGGCCAAGGTTCTCCTGACAGGGAGAGAGACCTTAATGAATTTAGCACTTCCCCGAAGGGTGAGTGCTGAAAGATGTCCGCAGAGGTGAACTCCATGATCGGCGCCCAGTCGGACTCGACGGGCATGGATATGAGCGGCTTGGAGTCCGTGGCCGTAGATGAATCTAGTGGTTTTGCGACACGGCTCTTGTAAGGGGTGAAGTCAGTATCCAGCTCTATCGCCACTGAGAGTGCGACCTCCATGGTGGGGTCCATCCCTCCGCTCTCGGATGGCGTGACTTGCTCCGGATTGATGGACAGAGTAGCTGCGGATGCGATCTCTCGAATATTGTCCGACGACAGAGTTACGTCATGCTCGTCAAGACTGTACGGCGCGTCCGACATGGGCTCGAATCCGTCAAAGATCAAGTCTCTGCGGATGTCGGCCGTGTAGTTCAAGTTTCCGAATCTGACCTGATGGCCAGGGGCGTAGCTCTCAATCTTCTCTAGATGGCCAAGTGAATTGGACCTCAGTGCAAAGCCGCCGAATATGAAGATCTATCCGGGGAGGAAAGCCTCGCCCTGGACCGCATCGCTAGCGATGATCGAAGGAGCCATCAAGCCTTATGGTGACGACATAGTGGAACTCTCAATGAAAGCACCAATGTTGGTGTCAAAACCGGCGGATCTCGGGTAGGGGGTCCCGAACTGTGCATCTAAGGCGGATGGTAACAGGAGGCAGGGGACACGATGTTTTACCCAGGTCCGGGCCCTCTTGATAGAGGTAAAACCCTACGTCCTGCTTGATTGTTCTTGATGATATGAGTATTACAAGAGTAGATCTACCACGAGATCAGAGAGGCTAAACTCTAGAAGCTAGCCTATGGTATGATTGTATGTTGTCCTACGGACTAAAACCCTCCAGTTTATATAGACACCGGAGGGGGCTAGGGTTACACAAGGTCGGTTACAAAGAGGGAGATATCCATATCCGTATTGCCTAGCTTGCCTTCCACGCCAAGTAGAGTCCCATCCGGACACGGGATGAAGTATTTAGTCTTGTATCTTAATAGTCCAACAGTCCGGCCAAAGGATATAGTCCGGCTGTTCGGAGACCCCCTAATCCAGGACTCCCTCAACCACAGAAGGTTTTATTCATGTAAATAGAATAACAATTATTCTTTGACTTAAATGAATAACCGTATTGCAATAAACATGATCCAATCATATTATGCTCAACGCAGACACCAAATAACATTTATTTTAGGTTCAACACTAATCCCGAAGGTAAAGGGAGTGTGCGATGGTGATCTTATCAACCTTTGGAATTAATTCCAATACACATCGTCACCTCGCCCTCAACTAGTCTTTGTTTATTTTCAACTCCCGTTTCGAGTTACTACTTTTAGCAACTGAACCAGTATCAAATACCGAGGGGTTTGCTATAAACACTAGTAAGGTACACATCAATAACATGTATATCAAATATACCTCTATTCACTTTGCCATCCTTCTTACCCGCCAAGTATCTAGGGCAGTTCCACTTCCAGTGACCATTCCCTTTGAAGTAGAAGCACTCAATTTCAGGCTTGGGTCTAGCTTTGGGCTTCTTCATAGGAGTGGCAACTTGCTTGCCATTATTCTTGAAGTTCCCTTTCTTTCCCTTGCCCTTTTACTTGAAACTAGTGGTCTTGTCAACCATCAACACTTGATGCTTTTCTTGATTTCTACCTTTGTTGATTTCAGCATCACGAAGAGCTTCGGAATCGTTTCCGTTATCCCTTGCGTATTATAGTTCATCACTAGGTTGTAGTAACTTGGTGATAGTGACTAGAGAACTCTGTCAATGACTATCTTATTTGGAAGATTAACTCCCACTTGATTCAAGTGATTGTAGTACTTAGAGAATCTGAGCTCATGCTCACTGGTTGAGCTATTTGAAGGAAATATGCCCTAGAGGCAATAATAAAGTTATTATTTATTTCCTTATATCATGATAAATGTTTATTATTCATGCTAGAATTGTATTAACCGGAAACATAATACATGTGTGAATACATAGACAAACAGAGTGTCACTAGTATGCCTCTACTAGACTAGCTTGTTGATCAAAGATGGTTATGTTTCCTAACCTTAGACATGAGTAGTCATTTGATTAATGAGATCACATCATTTGGAGAATGATGTGATTGACTTGACCCATTCCGTTAGCTTAGCACTTGATCGTTTAGTTTGTTGCTATTGCTTTCTTCATGACTTATACATGTTCCTATGACTATGAGATTATGCAACTCCGGTTTACCGGAGGAACACTTTGTGTGCTACCAAATGTCACAACGTAAATGGGTGATTATAAAGGTGCTCTGTAGGTGTCTCCGAAGGTACTTGTTGGGTTGGCGTATTTCGAGATTAGGATTTGTCACTCCGATTGTCGGAGAGGTATCTCTGGGCCCACTCGGTAATGCACATCACTTAAGCCTTGCAAGCATTGCAACTAATGAGTTTTTTGCGGGATGATGTGTTACAGAACGAGTAAAGAGACTTGCCGGTAACGAGATTGAACTAGGTATTGAGATACCGACGATCGAATCTCGGGCAAGTAACATACCGATGACAAAGGGAAAAATGTATGTTGTTATGCGGTTTGACCGATAAAGATCTTCGTAGAATATGTAGGAGCCAATATGAGCAACCAGGTTCCGCTATTGGTTATTGACCGAAGACGTGTCTCGATCATGTCTACATAGTTCTCGAACCCGTAGGGTCCGCATGCTTAAAGTTTGATGACGGTTATATTATGAGTTTGTGTGTTTTGATGTACCGAAGGTAGTTCAGAGTCCCGGATGTGATCACGGACATGACGAGGAGTCTTGAAATGGTCGAGACATGAAGATTGATATATTCGACGACTATATTCGGACACCAGAATGGTTCCGGGGGTTATCGGATATATACCAGAGTACCGGAGAATTACTGGAACACCCCGGGGGTTATTGGGCCTCATGGGCCCAAAGTGGTGGAAGAGGAGAGGCAGGAGGAGGTGGCGCGCGGTCCCCCTTGCCCAAATCCGAATTGGGAAAGGGAAGGAGGCACGCCCCCCCTTCTCCTTCCTTCTCTCCACCTCCTCCTTCCCCCTTCTCCTAGTTGGAATAGGAAAGGGGGGCAAAACCTACTTGGAGTAGGATTGCCCCCCCTTGGGCGCGCCTCCTCCTCTTGGCCGGCCCCTCCTCCTTCCCCCTTTATATACGGAGGAGGAGGGCACCCCATAGGGACAACAATTGATCTCTTGATCTCTTAGCCGTGTGCGGTGCCCCCGTCCACCATAATCCACCTTGATCATATCATAGCAGTGCTTAGGCAAAGCCCTGCGTTGGTAGAACATCATCATCGTCACCAGGCCGCCATGCTGACGAAACGCTCCCTCAACACTCGGCTGTATCAGAGTTCGAGGGATGTCATCCAGTTGAACGTGTGCAGAACTCGGAGGTGCCGTGCGTTCGGTACTTGATCGGTCGGATCATGAAGACGTACGACTACATCAACCACATTGTGCTAACGCTTCCGCTTTTGGTCTACGAGGGTACATGGACAACAATCTCCCCTCTCGTTGCTATGCATCACCATGATCTTGTGTGTGCGTAGGATTTTTTTTGAAATTACTACATTCCCCAACAGTGGTATCAGAGCCTAGTTTATGCATTGATGTTATGTGCACGAGTAGAACACAAGTGAGTTGTGGGCGATATAAGTCATACTGCTTACCAGCATGTCATACTTTGGTTCGGCGGTATTGTTGGATGAAGCGGCCCGGACCGACATTACGCGTACGCTTACGCGAGACTGGTTCTATCGACGTGCTTTGCACACGGGTGGCTGGCGGGTGTCAGTTTCTCCAACTTTAGTTGAACCAAGTGTGACTACGCCCGGTCCTTGCGAAGGTTAAAACAACACCAACTTGACAAACTATCGTTGTGGTTTTGATGGGTAGGTAAGAACGGTTCTTGCTAAGCCCGTAGCAGCCACGTAAAACTTGCAACAACAAAGTAGAGGACGTGTAACTTGTTTTGCAGGGCATGCTGTGATGTGATATGGTCAAGACATGATGCTAAATTTTATTGTATGAGATTATCATGTTTTGTAACCAAGTTATCGGCAACTGGCAGGAGCCATATGGTTGTTGCTTTATTGTATGCAATGCAATCGCCCTGTAATGCTTTACTTTATCACTAAGCGGTAGCGATAGTCGTAGAAGCATAAAGATTGACGAGATGACAACGATGCTACGATGGAGATCAAGGTGTCGCGCCGGTGACGATGGTGATCATGATGGTGCTTCGGAGATGGAGATCACAAGCACAACATGATGATGGCCATATCATATCACTTATATTGATTGCGTGTGATGTTTATATTTTATGCATCTTATCTTGCTTTGATTGACGGTAGCATTATAAGATGATCCCTCACTAAATTATCAAGGTATAAGTGTTCTCCCTGAGTATGCACCGTTGCGAAAGTTCTTCGTGGTGAGACACCACATGATGATCGGGTGTGATAGGCTCTACGTTCAAATACAACGGGTGCAAAACAGTTGCACACGCGGAATACTCAGGTTAAACTTGACGATCCTAGCATATAACAGATATGGCCTCGGAACACGGAGACCGAAAGGTCGAGCGTGAATCATATAGTAGATATGATCAACATAGTGATGTTCACCATTGAAACTACTCCATCTCACGTGATGATCGGACATGGTTTAGTTGATATGGATCATGTGTTCACTTAGAAGATTAGAGGGATGTCTATCTAAGTGGGAGTTCTTAAGTAATATGATTAATTGAACTTAAATTTATCATGAACTTAGTATCTTTCTTGTCTATGTTGATTGTAGATAGATGGCCCGTGTTGTTGTTCCGTTGAATTTTAATGCGTTCCTTGAGAAAGCAAAGTTGAAAGATGATGGTAGCAATTACACGGGCTGGGCCAGTAACTTGAGGATTATCCTCATTGCTGCATAGAAGAATTACGTCCTGGAAGCACCACTGGGTGCCAGGCCTGCTGCAGATGCTGCTGATAACGTTAAGAACGTTTGGCAGAGTAAAGCTGATGACTACTCGATAGTTCAGTGTGCCATGCTTTACGTCTTAGAACCGGGACTTCAACGACGTTTTGAACGTCATGGATCATATGAGATGTTCCAGGAGTTGAAGTTAATATTTCAAGCAAATGCCCGAATTGAGAGATATGAAGTCTCCAATAAGTTCTATAGCTGCAAGATGGAGGAGAATAGTTCTGTCAGTGAACATATACTCAAAATGTCTGGGTAGCATAATCACTTGACTCAACTAGCAGTTAATCTTCCTGTTGATAGTGTCATTGACAGAGTTCTTCAATCACTGCCACCAAGCTACAAAAGCTTCATGATGAACTATAATATGCAAGGGATGAATAAGACTATTCCCGAGCTCTTCGCAATGCTAAAGGCTGCGGAGGTAGAAATCAAGAAGGAGCATGAAGTGTTGATGGTCAATAAGACCGCCAGTTTCAAGAAAAAGGGAAAAGGGAAGAAGAAGGGGAACTTCAAGAAGAATGGCAAACAAGTTGATGCTCAGGAGAAGAAACCCAAGTCTGGACCTAAGCTTGAGACTGAGTGCTTCTACTACAAGCAGACTAGTCACTGGAAGCGGAACTGCCCCAAGTATTTGGCGGATAAGAAGGATGGCAAGGTGAACAAAGGTATATGTGATATACATGTTATTGATGTGTACCTTACTAATGCTCGCAGTAGCACCTGGGTATTTGATACTGGTTCTATTGCTAACATTTGCAACTCGAAACAGGGGCTACGGATTAAGCGAAGATTGGCTAAGGACGAGGTGACGATGCGCGTGGGAAATGGTTCCAAAGTCGATGTGATCGTGGTCGGCATGCTACCTCTACATCTACCTTCGGGATTAGTTTTAGACCTAAATAATTGTTATTTGGTGCCAGCGTTGAGCATGAACATTATATCTGGATCTTGTTTGATGCGAGATGGCTATTCATTTAAATGTGAGAATAATTGTTGTTCTATTTATATGAGTAATATCTTTAATGGTCATGCGCCCTTAAAGAGTGGTCTATTTTTGTTGAATCTCGATAGTAGTGATACACATATTCATAATATTGAAGCCAAAAGATGCAGAGTTGATAAAGATAGTGCAACTTATTTGTGGCACTGTCGTTTAAGTCATATCGGTATAAAGCACATGAAGAAACTCCATACTGATGGACTTTTGGAACCACTTGATTATGAATCACTTGGTACTTGCGAACCGTGCCTCATGGGCAAGATGACTAAAACGCCGTTCTCCGGAACTATGGAGAGAGAAACAGATTTGTTATAAATCATACATACAGATGTATGCGGTCCGATGAATGTTGAGGCTCGCGGCGGGTATCGTTATTTTCTCACCTTCACAGATGATTTAAGCAGATATGGGTATATCTACTTAATGAAACATATGTCTGAAACATTTGAAAAGTTCAAAGAATTTCAGAGTGAAGTTGAAAATCACCATAACAAGAAAATAAAGTTTCTACGATCTGATCGTGGAGGAGAATATTTGAGTTACGAGTTTGGTCTACATTTGAAACAATGTGGAATAGTTTCGCAACTCACGCCACCCGGAACACCACAACGTAATGGTGTGTCCGAACGTCGTAATCGTAGTTTACTAGATATGGTGTGATCTATGATGTCTCTTACCTATTTACCGCTATCGTTTCAGGGTTATGCTTTAGAGACGGTTGCATTCATGTTAAATAGGGCACCATCAAAATCCATTGAGACGACGCCTTATGAACTGTGTTTTGGCAAGAAACCAAAGTTGTCGTTTCTTAAAGTTTGGTCTGCGATGCTTATGTGAAAAAGCTTCAACCTGATAAGCTCGAACCCAAATCGGAAAAATGTGTCTTCATAGGATACCCAAAAGAGATTGTTGGGTACACCTTCTATTACAGATCCGAAGGTAAGACTTTTGTTGCTAAATTTGGAATCTTTATAGAGAAGGAGTTTCTCTCGAAAGAAGTGAGTGGGAGGAAAGTAGAACTTGATGAGGTAAGTGTACCTGCTCCCTTATTGGAAAGTAGTTCATCACAGAAACCGGTTCCTGTGACACCTACACCAATTAGTGAGGAAGTTAATGATGATGATCATGAAACTTCAGATCAAGTTGTTACTGAACCTCGTAGGTCAACTAGAGTGAGATCCGCACCAGAGTGGTACGGTAATCCTGTTCTGGAGGTTATGTTACTAGAGCATGAAGAACCTATGAACTATGAGGAAGCGATGACGAGCCCAGATTCCGCAAAATGGCTTGAAGCCATGAAATCTAAGATGGGATCCATGTATGAGAATAAAGTGTGGACTTTGGTTGACTTGCCCGTTGATCGGCAAGCCATTGAGCATAAATGGATCTTCAAGAAGAAGACTGACGCTGACGGTAATGTTACTGTCTATAAAGCTCGACTTGTTGCGAAAGGTTTTCAACAAGTACAAGGGATTGACTACGATGAGACCTTCTCACCCGTAGCGATGCTTAAGTCTGTCCGAATCATGTTAGCAATTGTCGCGTTTTATGATTATGAAATTTGGCAAATGGATGTAAAGACTGCATTCTCGAATGGATTTCTGGAAGAAGAGTTGTATATGATGCAACCTAAAGGTTTTATCGATCCAAAGGGAACTAACAAAGTGTGCAAGCTCCAGCGATCCATTTATGGACTGGTGCAAGCCTCTCGGAGTTGAAATAAATGCTTTGATAGTGTGATCAAAGCATTTGGTTTTATATAGACTTTTGGAGAAGCATGTATTTACAAGAAAGTGAGTGGGAGCTCTGTAGCATTTCTGATATTATATGTGGATGACATATTGCTGATTGGAAACAATATAGAATTTCTGGATAGCATAAAGGGATACTTGAACAAGAGTTTTTCAATGAAAGACCTCGGTGAAGCTGCTTATATATTGGGCATTAAGATCTATAGAGATAGATCAAGACGCTTAATTGGACTTTCACAAAGCACATACCTTGACAAAGTTTTGAAGAAGTTCAAAATGAATCAAGCAAAGAAAGGGTTCTTGCCTGTGTTACAAGGTGTGAAGTTGAGTAAGACTCAATGCCCGACCACTGCAGAAAATGGAGAGAAGATGAAAGATGTTCCCTATGCTTCAGCCATAGGCTCTATCATGTATGCAATGCTGTGTACCAGACCTGATGTGTGCCTTGCTATAAGTTTAGCAGGGAGGTACCAAAGTAATCCAGGAGTGGATCACTGGACAGCGGTCAAGAAAATCCTGAAATACTTGAAAAGGACTAAGGATATGTTTCTCGTTTATGGAGGTGACAAAGAGCTAGTCGTAAATGGTTACATCGATGCAAGCTTTGACACTGATCCGGATGATTCTAAATCGCAAACCGGATACTTGTTTACATTGAACGGTGGAGCTGTCAGTTGGTGCAGTTCTAAACAAAGCGTTGTGGCCGGATCTACATGTGAAGCGGAGTACGTAGCTGCTTCGGAAGCAGCGAATGAAGGAGTCTGGATGACGGAGTTCATATCCGATCTAGGTGTCATACCTAGTGCATCGGGTCCAATGAAAATCTTTTGTGACAATACTGGTGCAATTGCCTTGGCGAAGGAATCCAGATTTCACAAGAGAACCAAGCACATCAAGAGACGCTTCAATTCCATCCGGGATTTAGTCCAGGTGGGAGACATAGAAATTTGCAAGATACATACGGATCTGAATGTTGCAGACCCGTTGACTAAGCCTCTTCCACGAGCAAAACATGATCAGCACCAAGGCTCCATCGGTGTTAGAATCAGTACTGTGTAATCTAGATTATTGACTCTAGTGCAAGTGGGATACTGAAGGAAATATGCCCTAGAGGCAATAATAAAGTTATTATTTATTTCCTTATATCATGATAAATGTTTATTATTCATGCTAGAATTGTATTAACCAGAAACATAATACACGTGTGAATACATAGACAAACAAAGTGTCACTAGTATGCCTCTACTTGACTAGCTTGTTGATCAAAGATGGTTATGTTTCCTAACCATAGACATGAGTTGTCATTTGATTAATGGGATCACATCATTAGGAGAATGATGTGATTGACTTGACCCATTCCGTTAGCTTTGCACTTGATCATTTAGTTTGTTGCTATTGCTTTTTTCATGACTTATACATGTTCCTATGTCTATGAGATTATGCAACTCCCATTTACTGGAGGAACACTTTGTGTGCTACCAAACGTCACAACGTAACTGGGTGATTATAAAGGTGCTCTACAGGTGTCTCCGAAGGTACTTGTTGGGTTAGCGTATTTCGAGATTAGGATTTGTCACTCGATTGTCGGAGAGGTATATCTGGGCCCACTTGGTAATGCACATCACTTAAGCCTTGCAAGCATTGCAACTAATGAGTTAGTTGCGGGATGATGTGTTACGGAACGATTAAGGAGACTTGTCGGTAACGAGATTGAACTAGGTATTGAGATACCGACGCATACCGATGACAAAGGGAACAATGTATGTTGTTATGCAGTTTGACCGATAAAGATCTTCGTAGAATATGTAGGAGCCAATATGAGCATCCAGGTTCCGCTATTGGTTATTGACCGAAGACGTGTCTCGGTCATGTCTACATAGTTCTCGAACCCGTAGGGTCTGCATGTTTAAAGTTCGATGACAATTATATTATGAGTTTGTGTGTTTTGATGTACCGAAGGTAGTTCGGAGTCCCTGATGTGATCACGGACATGACGAGGAGTCTCGAAATGGTTGAGACATGAAGATTGATATATTGGACGACTATATTCGAACACCGGAATAGTTCCGGGGGTTATCGGATATATACCGTAGTATTCGGGAGTTACTGGAACACCCCGGGGGTTATTGGGCCTCATGGGCCCAAAGTGGTGGAAGAGGAGAGGTAGCAGGAGGTGGCGCGCGCCCCCCCTTGCCCCAATACGAATTGGGAAAGGGAAGGGGGCGCATCCCCCCTTCTCCTTCCTTCTCTCCACCTCCTCCTTCCCCCTTCTCCCAGTTGGAATAGGAAAGGGGGGCAAAACCTACATGGAGTAGGATTGCCCCCCTTGGGCGCGCCTCCTCCTCTTGGCCGGCCCCCTCCTCCTTCCCCCCTTTATATACGGAGGAGGGGGCACCCCATAGGGACAACAATTGGTCTCTTGATCTCTTAGCCGTGTGCGGTGCCCCCCTCCACCATAATCCACCTCAATCATATCGTAGCGGTGCTTAGGCGAAGCCCTCGGTAGAACATCATCATCGTCACCACGCCGTCGTGCTGATGAAACTCTCCCTCAACACTCGGCTGGATCGGAGTTCGAGGGACGCCATCGAGTTGAACGTGTGCAGAACTCGGAGGTGTCGTGCGTTTGGTACTTGATCGGCCGGATCGTGAAGACATACGACTACATCAACCGCGTTGTGCTAACGCTTCCGCTTTTGGTCTACGAGGGTACGTGGACAACACTCTCCCCTCTCGTTGCTATGCATCACCATGATCTTGCGTGTGCATAGGATTTTTTTTGAAATTACTACATTCCCCAACACTATTCTCCTCCATCTTGTAGGCAAAGTACTTGTCAGAGGTCTCATACCTCTCGACTCGGGCATGAGTTTGAAATACCAATTTCAGCTCTTGGAACATCTTATATGCTCCATGGCATTCAAAACATTTTTGACGTCCCGGTTCTAAGCCGTAAAGCATGGTGCACTAAACTATCAAGTAGTCATCATACCGAGCTTTGTCAAACGTTCATAACGTCTGTATCTGCTCCTGCAATAGGTCCGTCACATAGCGGTGCATCAAGGACATAATACTTCTGTGCAGCAATGAGGATAACCCTCAGATCATGGAGCTAGTCTGCATCATTGCTACTAACATCTTTCAACTTATTTTTCTCTAGGAACATATCAAAAATAAACGGGGAGCTACATCGCAAGTTATTGATCTACAACATAGATATGCAAATACTATGAGGACTAAGTTCATGATAAATCAAAGTTCAATTAATCATATTACTTAAGAACTCCCACTTAGATAGACATCCCTCTAGTCATCTAAATGATCACGTGATCCATATCAACCAAACCATGTCCGATCATCACGTGATATGGAGTAGTTTTCAATGGTGAACATCACTATGTTGATCATATCTACTATATGATTCATGCTTGACCTTTCGGTCTTAGTGTTCCAAGGCCATATCTACATATGCTAGGCTCATCAAGTTTAACCCGAGTATTCTGCGTGTGCAAAACTGGCTTGCACCCGTTGTATGTGAACGTAGAGCTTATCACACCCGATCATCACGTGGTGTCTCGGCACGACGAACTGTTGCAACGGTGCATACTCAGGCAAAACACTTATACCTTGAAATTTAGTGAGAGGTCATCTTATAATGCTACTGCCGAACGAAGCAAAATAAGATGTATAAAAGATAAACATCACATGCAATCAAAATATGTGACATGATATGGCCATCATCATCCTGTGCCTTTGATCTACATCTCCAAAACACCGTCATGATCTCTATCGTCACCAACATGACACCATGATCTCCATCATCTTGATCTCTATCAACGTGTCGTAACATGGTCGTCTCACCAACTATTGCTTTTGCAACTATTGCTATCACATAGCGATAAAGTAAAGCAATTGTATGGCGCTTGCATCTTATGCAATAAAGAGACAACCATAAGGCTCCTTCCAGTTGCCGATAACTTTAACAAAACATGATCATCTCATACAACAATTTATATCTCATCACATCTTGACCATATCACATCATACCATGCCCTACAAAAACAAGTTAGACGTCCTCTACTTTCTTCTTGCAAATTTTACGTGGCTGCTATGGGCTGAGCAAGAACCGTTTCTTACCTACGCATCAAAAACCACAACGTAGTATAGTGATTGCTTTTCGATCTCCAGAAAGAACCCTGTTCATTGAAATTGATTCAACTAAAGCTAGAGAAACAGACACCCACTAGCCACCTGTGTGCGAAGCACATCGGTAGAACCGGTCTTGCGTAAGCCTACGCGTAATGTCGGTCTGGACCGCTTCATCCAACAATGCCGCTGAATCAAGAATCAACTAGTGACGGCAAGCAATATGTATATACCCACGCCCACAACTCCTTTGTGTTCTACTCGTGCATATAACATCTACGCATAAACCTGGCTTGGATGCCACCTTGTAGACCGTAAGCGGAAGCGTTATGACAACGCGGTTGATGTAGTCGTACGTCTTCACGATCGACCGATCCTAGTACCAAACATACGGCACCTCCGCGATCTGCACACGTTCAGCTCGGTGACGTCCCATGAACTCACGATCCAGTAGAGCTTCGTGGGAGAGTTTCGTTAGCACGACAGCGTGATGACGGTGATGATGTTTCTACCGGAACAGGGCTTCGCCTAAGCACCGCTACGATATAACCGAGGTGGATTATGGTGGAGGGGGGCACCACACACGGCTAAAAGATCAACTGATCAACTTGTGTGTCCATGGGGTGCCCCCTCCCCCATATATAAAGGAGTGGAGGAAGGGGAGGGCCGGCCCTCTACTATGGCACGCCCTGGGGAGTCCTACTCCCACCGGGAGTAGGATTCCCCCTTCCATGTAGTAGGAGTAGAAGAGAAGGAAAGGGAAAAGAGAAGAGAAGGAAGGAGGGGGCACCGCCCCTCCCCCTAGTCCAATTCGAACTAAGCCTTGCGGGAGCGCAGCCTCCCCTCTCTCTTTCCGCTAAAGCCCAATAAGGCCCATATGCTCCCCGGCGAATTCCCGTAACTATCCGGTACTCCGAAAATACCCGAATCACTCGGAACCTTTCCGATGTCCGAATATAGTCGTCCAATATATCGATATTTATGTCTTGACCATTTCGAGACTCCTCGTCATGTCCCAGATCTCATCCGGGACTCCAAACTTACTTCAGTACATCAAAACACATAAACTCATATTACCGATCGTCACCGAACGTTAAGCATGCGGACCCTACGGGTTCGAGAACTATGTAGACATGACCGAGACTAGTCTCCGGTCAATAACCAATAGCGGAACATAGATGCTCATATTGGCTCCTACATATTCTACGAAGATCTTTATCGGTCAAATCGCATAACGGTATACATTGTTCCCTTTCTCATCGATATGTTACTTGCCCGAGATTCGATCGTCGGTACCTCAATACCTAGTTCAATCTCGCTACCGGCAAGTCTCTTTACTCGTTCCGTAACACATCATCCCGTAACTAACTCATTAGTCACATTGCTTGCAAGGCTTATAGTGATGTGCATTACCGAGAGGGCCCAGAGATACCTCTTCGACAATCGGAGTGACAAATCCTAATCTCGATCTATGCCAACTCAATAAACACCATTGGAGCCACCTGTAGAGCACCTTTATAATTACCCAGTTATGTTGTGACGTTTGATAGCACACGAAGTGTTCCTCCGGTATTCGTGAGTTGCATGATCTCATAGTCATAGGAACATGTATAAGTTATGGAGAAAGCAATAGCAACAAACTAAACAATCATCGTGCTAAGCTAATGGATGGGTCAAGTCAATCACATCATTCTCTAATGATGTGATCCTGTTAATCAAATGACAACTCATGTCTATGGTTAGGAAACATAACCATCATTGATTCAACGAGCTAGTCAAGTAGAGGCATACTAGTGACATTTTGTTTGTCTATGTATTCACACATGTACTAAGTTTCCGGTTAATACAATTCTAGCATGAATAATAAACATTTATCATGATATAAGGAAATATAAGTAACAACTTTATTATTGCCTCTAGGGCATATTTCCTTCAGATATGCACGAGTAGAACACAAAGAGTTGTGGGTGATAATAGTCATACTGCTTACCACCAACGTCTTATTTTGATTCGGCGGTATTGTTGGATCAAGCGGCCCGGACCAACATTACATGACCATGTTGATGAGACCGGTTTTACCGACGTGCTTTGCACATAGGTGGCTGGCAGGTGTGTGTTTCTCCAACTTTAGTTGAATCAAATTTGACTACGGCCGGTCCTTGTGGAAGGTTAAAACAACACACTTGACGAAAAATCGTTGTGGTTTTGATGCGTAGGTAAGAACAGTTCTTGCTAGAAGCCCATAGCAGCCACGTAAAACTTTCAACAACAAAGTAGAGGAGATGATGCAGAGCATCCCAAGGTCATCCCGATGGACCTACCATCGTCTCACCAAGTGCCTAGCGGACCCATGACACGAGCACGTGCAAGAGCTCTCAAAACCGAGGTGACATCTCTCCTCTCACAAGTTCACTTTGATGCACATGATACCTGGCTACTACCTCAAACGGAGACATTGTGCATACTCAGGTGTCAAGGAGTTAGCCATGAAGAAGCTAAGGAGCAAGGAGAATCAGAAGAGGAAGATGGACATGAAGAAGAAGAGATGCGAAAGAAGCTACAGGCTCCGGACGACCGACCAGGGCCGGACGTCCGACGATCTCCAGGCTCCGGACGACCGACCCAGACCGGACGTTCGACACATCCACACCCGAGCCAAAACTACAGATTTCTGAAGCCACCTGGACGACCGGCGCCCGGACGACCGACCCCGACCGGACGTCCGACCGAAGCACACCCGAGCCGAATCTACGGACATCCGACAAGCACCGGACGTCCGGACCCTCATGAGCCTCCGGACGACCGGTGTCTCCCGGACGTCCTACGCCTGTGTGCTGTTATGTGTTGGGCCGCATCCCATGTACCCCTTCGCCCACCTAGACTATATATACTCTTCTCCTACCTACGTTTTAGGGTCAACATTGGTTTAGCTCATATGTGAGATAGAGCTTTGCTCATCCATTACGGATCTACTCCACGAGAGAGACCGCGACCCCTCTACGGAGAAGATCCCCTTGGATTCAAGACCCTCCTTTGGGCGGCCCCATCAAGACCTCCTTTGGAGAAGAACCGGCTACCTTTGTATCGTCTGATGTTGACCGTGTATCGTGTGATCTCTATGTACTCGAGGATCTAGCATATGTGTGACTATTTCTTGTTGGTTTAGTGTTCCTCTCGTGATTTCCCTCGTTTCCCCATCGTGTTCTTCGCGGGATCCGCTCCTTTCGGAAAGATCGGCCATATAGGGTTCCACCCTACATCATCTTGGTATCTAGAGCCACGTTGATCACGATTTTGGAGCCTCCCCGTTGTGTTTCTAGCCTTGTTTTGTTGATTTTGTCCCTAATTCAAAAATTTCCTCACAAAAATAGCCCATTTTTTGTGATTTGTTGGTGTGATGAAATTTTGTTGGATTTGATCCGTGGATTTACTTTGCCTTGAGTGGATCTAGCTTTCCCCCCCTTTCCCCACCTTTTCCATCCACAAAATCCTCTGGATTTGACCATTTTCGCCATCCCCATCATGAACCCTAGCTGTTCTTCCCGTGCCCGAAATTTCGCCCAAGCACCGGACGTCCGACCGTCCCCGGACGTCCGACAACCGGACGACCGGCCCATCCCGGACGTCTGACGTACCCTAACGAAACTGAAATTTTTCAGTTTAGTCACCACCACCATCCCACTTCCGCTTACGCACTCCCACCACCTATACGCCATCACCACTTTCGTTTACCACCACCATTACTTACCCGTTTCGCACTCCGACATGTGTTGCCACCTTGTGCTTTGAGAATTTGAGTTGCGGTTCCGTGCCCTATTGTGTTTGGGCTATTTAGGTACGGTTCGACATCAACATCACCACCGCTCATCTTCGCCACGGATGCGTCATCAACAACGACCACCTCGACTACATCTTGGTATTCGTGTAAACATTTTGACACCATACCGTAAGCAAGAAGCGGTAACATCATCTTGGTATTGGATACATCATTCTTGCCATTACATTCATAGTCATCATAGCCTTACACTTTTGCATCGCTTACCCATTGAGACTAGCCTTTGAGTATTGCTGGCAACGAGACTTGTGCACATTAGTGATCATACTCACCATAGCATCCATACATCATTGGTGCATCTCTTGGTATCATCTCTTGTGTCACAAGGTTGTCATCGCATACACAGTTGCTATCTTGGTTTGTGAAGCATTGCATGAGAAAAGGGCTCAAACCACAAAGAGCCAGAGAAGCTTTTAAGAAAAAGGAAAAGATAAGCAAAAAGCTTTTAAGCAAGAACCATAGCATCATACAAACATTAAGATTGTCATACTAGATCATCTTGGATCATATCATCGAGATACCATACACAGAGCATACTTGGGATAGAAGTCCTTGCATTTTTGCTTAGTAGGTTGTGCACAAGTTCGTATCCGCCTATTGTGCAATCGTGCTAGCGTCTCTCTAGTGTTGTGCAACAAGAGCATTTTCATGGATTCCACATTTTGGCTCATCCTTGGTTGCACGACCCCACTTATCTTTTTGCGTGTGTGTTCCCTGTACCTTACATTGATTGGTCTACTTGTTGCATTGCATGCTTGCGAATCTTTTCCAACTTTATTGAAGCTCACTAACAATTGCATCAAATTTTGTGCCACCATCCTAACCGAGCTCCACCATAAGCTTTTACTTGTGTAGGTGTGAGAAACCGACAAGAATTGGTACCAATTGTGCTATTTCCTTATTCTACATTGGAGTGATCATTGATCCACTTTCAACATTGGTCAAGGTACATTTGGTATACATTCTTCTCTTTCTCCCGCTCACATATTTTCCTTGGAATGATGGATAGGCCAAGTACTTCTACCAACCCACTCTTCATCGAGCAAGACGACGACATGAACTCCTACGTCACAAAGAGCCACCTCTTTGGTGCACAACGTGCTTTACATCAAGAGCAACAAGCAATGAGTGAACACATCGACAATCTCGCCACCAACTTGTGACTCTCCGAGCAACGTACAAGAGATTACTTCGACCACAAGATCGACGCTCACAAGCAAAAGAATGACGCAAGAATGGACAAGATCCATGATTTTCTGCTCAACAGTTCCTCTTCCACTTCGTCCTCTTCAAGAAGGAGCCGTTCAAGTCGACAATCCGACTTCACTCTCTCCGGCTGAAGTACACCGACATCGAATACTCTTCGACATGCCGCGCGCGACGATCTTCAAGCAAGCCTCAATCCTCTACGTGACACCGGCTCTCAAGAGCACCGACACCGTCAAAACCAAGCAACCTTTGCGCAAGCACAACATCGGCAACGCCAACGACAACAAGAAGAGGAAGAGAGAGCGCGACTACACCAAGATGCACAAGATGCCGAGGCACAACGTCAAGAGAAAAAATTGCAAGATGCTTAAGCACTTGAGGCGCAACGAGCACTTCGAGATGCAAGTCAAGCCGTTGCTACCCAAGGCCAACAAGCTCGTGAGCATCAAGAAGCACTTCATGAAGAAGTCCAAGAGTGGATTTATCAATCACGCCTACATCGCCAAGCTCCTCGCCAAGATCGACAAGCGCCTCCCCAAGCTCGCCAAGAACCCCAATGTCGACAGGCACATCAAGTTCATCAAGAACAAGATGACATTGGAGGTCCTCAATGGCAAGTGAAAGTTGCGAGAGACGACCCCCCTCGTCAAGGACGTCATCATCCACGACCCGAACACAATGAAGAGCAACGCTACGGCAGGCTAAAGTTCACCATGCCAAAGTTCAACGGAAGCAATGATCCCAAAGAGTACCTCTCATGGGCATTGAAGGTTGACAAAATCTTCCGCTTGCACAACTATGAAGAAGAGAAGAAGACCGCGATGGCATCCCTTGAGTTCCAAGACTATGTCCTCATTTGGTGGGAACAAGTCATTGAGCACCAAGAGGCAAGAGGTGAACCACCCATCAATACTTGGGCGTAAATGAAGGATGTCGTGAGAGCACGCTTCGTGCCCACCTACTACAACCGCGACCTCTTCAAGAAACTCCAACTACTCAAGCAAGGAACCAAGAGTGTTGAAGAGTACTACAAGGAAATGGAGATTGCCATGATAAGAGCCAACGTCACGGAAGATGATGAGTAAACTGTGGCACGTTTCTTGAATGGACTCAATCACTCTATCAAGAAGATCTCCGACTTCCAACCATACTCAAACCTCACCGAGCTAGTGCACCAAGCTACCAAAGCGGAACATCAAGTGCAAGATGATTTCAAGTATGCCAAGTTCTTATCGAAGTCATATGGATTCTACAACAACCATGCTTCAACGACTCCAACACCTTCTACATCAACCAAGCCTTCTACAAGCAACATCGACAAGTCGAGTTACAAGAAAGCTTCGTCAACCCCAAGTCATCATCCCACTACAAGAACCTTCAAGCTGAGAGCTTCATCATCATCTACCCCAACCGATGAGACCGTCAAGACAAGTTCCATCAAATGCTTCACATGTGGAGGCCGAGGCCACAAGTCATTTGAGTGTACCAACAAGCGAACCATGATCCTCAACGATGATGGTACGTATGACTCCATGAGCGAAGGCGAAATGGAAGCACTTGACCAAGTCGCCATGCACCGGCAAGTGAACGATGATGAGGAACAAGTCTTTTGTGATGAAGATTTAAGTCCCGCTCTCGTTGTCTCCAAGGTCTTGACTCTCCAACATCAACAAGCAAAAGACCAACGATGCCACATATTCCATACCAAGGCCGGCATCAACGGAAGGTCCGTCAAGGTCATCATCGATGGAGGGAGTTGCCATAACTTAGAAAGTGAAGAACTTTGCTCCAAGCTCCAATTGCCCAAGACGAAGCATCCACATCCCTACAAAGTGCAATGGCTTAGCGACTCCGGCACTATCCAAGTCGAGCATCGAGTATAAGTCTCCTTCAAAATTGGCGCCTACGAAGACACTTTGGAGTGTGATGTCGTTTCAATGACCGTTTGTCATCTTCTTCTTGGATGCCCATGGAAATTTGATAGAGGTGTCATCCACAACGACCGAACGAACCACTACATCTTCAAGATGAAAGGAAATGAGTATGTACTTCGCCCTATGTAACGCCCCGGACACCCGCCAGTGGTCGTTACTCCTGGAGGGATCTAGACTGGCCCCACAAATCAATACTAGTCTTTTCTGCGCACTTTGTCCTCACTCGTGCGCACCCGGGAGCAACTTCCCGGTCGGTCACCCATCCTGACACTACTCCAAGCTGAGCACGCTTAACTTTGGAGTTCTGTCTGAATGGGCTCCCGGAAAAGAAGGAATTCCTTATTAATATGAGTAGTCTATCATCCTTAATAAGCCAGGCTATCACATACAACCCCACTCAGAGGAACCGACGTCCTCGTCGGGCCACAGGAACGTTCCCTCTTGGCACATACGTCTGTGCATCCAGTCCGGTACATGTGACATGCCGGGTTCCACGATGGGTCACAAACGTCATGAACAACATGACCGCGCACCTGTCCGCAACCATCCGTGTAACCGCGAGGGTCGGCTCTGATACCAACTTGTAACGCCTTGGACACACCCGCCGGTGGTCGTTACTCCTGGCGGGATCTAGACTGGCCCCACAGATCAATACTAGTCTTTTCTGCGCACTTTGTCCTCACTCGTGCACACCCGGGAGCAACTTCCCGGTCGGTCACCCATCATGACACTACTCCAAGCTGAGCACGCTTAACTTTGGAGTTCTGTCCGAATGGACTCCCGGAAAAGAAGGAATTCCTTATTGATATGAGTAGTCTATCATCCCTAATAAGCCAGGCTATCACACCCTATGTCTCCAAGCCAAGTGATCGCCGACAAGCAAGCCACCCATCATGGAGAAAATAGTGAGAGAGCGAGCCACCCAAAAGAGAGTGAGCGCCACAAGCCCAAATTGAGTGACTCCACAATGAGCGACAAGAAGAACTTAGTTCTATTTGCCACCAAACGTGAGATGAGAGAAGTGTGTGAGAACCCATCTAGTGTCATACACTATGTCCTTTTGTGCAAGGACGATGCACCAAAAGCTAACACCTCTCACACTCTACCTTTAGTGTTGTCCTGTCTTTTGTAGGAATTCCAAGATGTTTTCCCTGATGAGTTACCTCCGGGTCTATCTCCACTACGAGGCATTGAGCACCGAATCGACCTCATCCTCGGAGCTCCTCTTCCTAACAAGCCCCCCTACCGAGTCAACCCCGAAGAAACCAAAGAAATACAAAGGCAAGTAAAGCATCTCATAGACCATGGACATGTGCGTGAAAGTTTGAGTCCTTGCGCCGTACCGGTCATTCTTGTGCCCAAAAGATACGGTAGCTTTTGCACGTGTTCCGATTGTAGAACTATCAATGCTATCACCGTTCGCTATAGGTATCCCATTCCACGCCTTGATGATATGCTTGATGAACTTAGTGGTGCCACTATATTTTCCAAAATTGATCTTAAAAGTGGTTACTATCAAATCCGCATACAAGAGGGTGATGAATGGAAAACCGCTTTCAAAACAAAGTTTGGTTTGTATGAGTGGTTAGTCATGCCTATGGGTTTATCGGAAGCACCGGGTACCTTCATGCGTCTTATGCATTATGTGTTTCGCCCTTACATTGGTGAGTTTGTTGTGGTCTATTTCGATGATATCCTTGTTTTTAGCAAGTCTCTCAAAGAGCACGTCACCCATGTTCGAACCGTTTTGCAAACTCTTCGAAAAGAGCGTCTCTATGCTAATATGGAAAAATGCCTTTTCGGCGTGGACAAGCTCATTTTCTTGGGTTTTGTAGTATCTTCTAAGGGTGTGCATGTTGATGAGTCTAAGATCAATGCTATCAAGACTTGGCCCCAACCAACCAAAACTTGCAACAAGTGCAAAGTTTTCTTGGCCTTGCGGGTTTCTATCATCGCTTTGAGAAAGATTTTAGCACTATTGCTACGCCTTTGCACGCTTTGAGCAAGAAAAACACGCCTTTTGTTTGGGGACCATCACAAGATAATGCTTTCAATGAGCTTAAGAATTTGCTTACTCATCCTCCCGTGCTTGCCTTACCAAACTTTGACAAACCTTTTGAAATTCATTGTGATGCTAGTGGTAATGGCATAGGAGGTGTGTTAATGCAAGAGAAGCACCCCATAGCATATTTTAGTGAAAAACTCTCCGGCACGCAACTCAAGTACCCCATCTATGACAAAGAGCTATACACGTTAGTTCGAGTTTTGCATGAATGGGAGCATTACCTACGACCTCATGAGTTTGTCATCCATACCGACCATGAAACTCTTAAGTATCTTAATGGTCAAACCAAGTTGAACAAGCGTCATGCACAATGGAGTGAATTTATTGAGTCTTTTTTGTATATCATCAAGTATATTAAAGGCAAGGAAAATGTCGTGGCGGATGCACTTTCCCGTATATGCATGCTTGTTACTCAACCTGAGTTGAATGTCATTGGCTTTGAGCACATAAAAGGCTTGTATGAGCATGATCCTACTTTTGCTATTCCTTATGCCAAATGCTTGATGCACACATCTTGGGAACGCTATTACATCAAAGATGGTTACCTTATGAGTGCTAACAAACTTTGCATCCCCGAGTCTTCTCTTTGTTTGTTGCTTTTGCAGGAATCTCATGGAGGAGGACTAATGGGACACTTTGGACGAGACAAGACACTCGTTACGCTCTCCAATAACTATTGTTGGCCCAAGATGTTTCAAGACGTCAACCGCTTCACCAATTGATGCTCTACATGTCGCAAAGCTAAGTCTAAAGTTCAATCCCATGGCCTTTACATGCCTTTCCCAATTCCTTATCAACCATGGGAAGATATTAGCATGGATTTTTTACTTGGAGTGCCTAGGACTAGAAATGGAAAGGATTCGGTATTTGTCGTTGTGGACCGATTCTCTAAGATGGCACATTTCATTCCTTCCAACAAGATAGACGATGCTTCACATGTCGCCAATCTATTTTGTAAGGAAATATTGCATCTACATGGAGTGCCAAAGACGATCGTCTCGGACCGTGACGTGAAGTTCCTAAGCTAATTTTCTAAGACCCTATGTGCCAAGCTCGGAATCAAGCTACTCTTCTCCACGGCGTACCACCCACAAACCGACGGCCAAACAGAGGTGACCAATCGCACACTCTCCGCTCTCCTTCAAGTGCTCATCAAGAAGAACATCAAGGAGTGGGAGGAGTGCCTACCTATCGCCAAGTTCGCCTACAACCGTGCAAGACATCAACGACCGGCAAGTCCCCTTTCGAGGTCATCTACGGATTCAACCCATTGTGCCCATTGGACATTCTTCCTCTACCACTCCAAGAGCGCATCAATATGGACGCAAGTGCACATGTGAACCATCTCAAGAAGGTGCATGAAGATACAAGGCCCGCCATCGAGCACCAAGTAAAACAACTTGCGACCAAGCTCAACATCAACAAGCAACCCATGATATTCAACATTGGTGATCTTGTGTGGCTACACCTTCGCAAAGACCGCTTCCCCACCGAACGCAAGTCCAAGCTTCTACCTCGAGTGGATGGACCCTTCAAGGTGCTTGCATGCTACAAAAACAACAACAACGCTTACAAGATCGACCTCCCGCGCGACAAGTACAACGTGAGCGACATCTTCAATGTAAATGACCTCTCGGCCTACCATGGTGATGAAGAATTTGATCTGAGGTCGGATCTTCCCCAAGGGAGGGGAGATGATGCGGAGCATCCCAAGGTCATCCCCATGGACCTACCATCGTCTCACCAAGTGCCTAGCGGACCCATGACACGAGCACGTGCAAGAGATCTTGAAACCGAGGTGACATCTCTCCTCTCAAAAGTTCACTTCGATGCACATGAGACCTGGCTACTACCTCAAATGGAGACATTATGCATACTCAGGTGTCAAGGAGTTAGCCATGAAGAAGCTATGGAGCAAGGAGAATCAGAAGAGGAAGATGGACGTGAAGAAGAAGAGATGAGGAAGAAGCTACAGTCCCCGGATGTCCGACGATCTCCAGGCTCCGAACGACCGACCCAGACTGGACGTCCGACACATCCACACGTGAGCCAAAACTATGGATTTCCGAAGCCACCCAGACGACTGGCGCCCGGACGACCGTCCCCGACTGGACGTACGACCGAAGCACACCCAAGCCGAACCTACGGACGTCCGACGAGCACCGGACGTCCGGACCCTCATGAGCCTCCGGACGGCCAGTGACTCACGGACGTCCGACGCCTGTGTGCTGTTATGTGTTGGGCTGCAACCCATGTACCCTTTCGCCCACCTAGACTATATATACTCTTCTCCTACCTACGTTTCATGGTCAGCATTGGTTTAGCTCATATGTGAGATAGAGCTTTGATCATCCATTACGGATCTACTCCACGAGAGAGACCGCGGCCCCTCTTCGGAGAAGATCCCCTTGGATTCAAGACCTCCCTTTGGGCGGCCCCATCAAGACCTCCTTTGGAGAAGAACCGGCTACCTTTGTACCGTTTGATGTTGATCGTGTATCGTGTGATCTCTATGTACTCGAGAATCTAGCATATGTGTGACTATTTCTTGTTGGTTTAGTGTTCCTCTCGTGATTTCCCTTGTTTCCTCCTCGTGTTCTTCGCGGGATCCGCTCCTTTCATGAAAGATTGGCCATATAGGGTTCCACCCTACATCAGGAGATCTAACTTGTTTTTGTAGGGCATGTTGTGATGTGATATGGTCAAGACGTGATGAGATATAAATTGGTGTATGAGATGATCATGTTTTGTAAAAGTTATCGGCAACTCGCAGGAGCCTTATGGTTGTCGCTTTATTGTATGAAATGCAATCGCCATGTAATTGCTTTACTTTATCACTATGCGGTAGCGATAGTTATAGAAGCTATAGTTGGCGAGACGACTACGACGCTGCGACGGAGATCAAGGTGTCAAGCCGGTGACGATGGAGATCATGACGGTGCTTTGGAGATGGAGATCAAAGGCACAAGATGATGATGGCCATATCATGTCACATATTTTTGATTACATGTGATGTTTATCTTTTATGCATCTTATTTTGCTTAGTACAGCAGTAGCATTATAAGATGATCCCTCACTAAAATTTCAAGGTATAAGTGTTCTCCCTGAGTATGCACCATTGTGACAGTTCGTCGTGCTGAGACACCACATGATGATCAGGTGTGATAAGCTCTACGTTCACATACAACAGGTGCAAGACAATTTTGCACTGGCAGAATACTCGGGTTAATCTTGACGAGCCTAGCATATGCAGATATGGTCTCGGAACACTGAGACGGAAAGGTCGAACGTGAATCATATAGTAGATATGATTAACATAGAGATTTTCACCATTGAAAACTACTCCATCGCACGTGATGATCGGACATGGTTTAGTTGATATGGATCACGTGATCATTTAGATGACCAGAGGGATGTCTATCTAAGTGGGAGTTCTTAAGTAATATGATTAATTGAACTTAATTTATCATGAACTTAGTCCTGATAGTATTTGCATATCTATGTTGTAGATTAATAGCTTGTGATGTAGCTCCCCATTTATTTTTGATATGTTCCTAGAGAAAACTAAGTTGCGGACTGGGTCCGTGATCTGAGGATTATCCTCATTGCTGCACAGAAGAATTAAGTCCTTGATGCACCGCTAGGTGATAGACCTGTTGAAGGAGCAGATGCAGACGTTATGAACGTTTGACAAGCTCAGTATGATGACTACTTGATAGTTTAGTGCACCATGCTTTACGGCTTAGAACCAGGACTTCAAAAATGTTTTGAATGCCACAAAGCATATAAGATGTTCCAAGAGTTGAAATTAGTATTTCAGACTCATGCCCGTGTCGAGAGGTATGAGACCTCTAACAAGTACTTTGCCTACAAGATGGAGGAGAATAGCTCAGTTAGTGAGCATGTGCTCAGAATGTCTGGGTACTACAATCATTTGAATCAAGTGGGAGTTAATCTTCCAAGATAAGATAATGATTGACAGAGTTCTCTAGACACTATCACCAAGTTGCTAGAACTTCGTGATGAACTATAATATGCAAGGGATGATGAAAACGATTCCCAAGCTCTTTGCGATGCTGAAATCAGCGAAGGTAGAAATCAAGAAATAACATCAAGTGTTGATGGTTACCGAGATCACTAGTTTCAAGTAAAAGGGCAAGGGAATGAAAGGGAACTTCAAGAAGAATGGCAAGCAAGTTGTCACTCCCGTGAAGGAGCCCAAAGCTAGACCCAAGCTTGAACCTAAGTGCTTCTACTGCAAAGGAAATGGTCACTACAAGCGGAATTGCCCCAAATAATTGACGGATAAGAAGGATGGCAGAGTGAACAAGGGTATATTTGATATACATGTTATTGATGTGTACTTTACTAGTGTTCATAGTAGCCCCTCGGTATTTGATAGCGGTTCAGTTGCAATGATTTGTAACTCAAAAGAGGAGTTGCAAAATGAACAGATACTAGTTGAGGGCGAGGCGACGATGTGTGTTGGAAGTGATTCCAAGGTTGATAAGATCACCATAACACACTCCCTTTACCTTCGAGATTAGTGCTGAACCTAAAATAAATGTTATTTGGTGTTTGCGTTGAGTATGAATATGATTGGATCATGTTTATTGCAATACGGTTATTCATTTAAGTCAAAGAATAATTGTTATTCTATTTACATGAATTAAACCTTCCTTGGTCATACACCCAAGGTGAATGGTTTATTGAATCTCGATCGTAGTGATACATATTTATAATATTGATGCCAAAATATGCAAAGTTGATAATGATAGTGCAACATACTAGTGGCACTGCCGTTTAGGTCATATTGGTGTAAAGCGCATGAAGAAACTCCATGAGGATGGACTTTCGAAATCACTTGATTATAAATCATTTGATGCTTGCGAACCATACCTCATGGGCAAGATGACTAAGACTCCGTTCTCCGGAACAATGGAGCGAACCACTGACTTATTGGAAATAATACATACTGATGTATGCGGTCCGATAAGTGTTGAGGCTCGCGGCGGGTATCATTATTTTCTGACCTTCAGAGATGATTTGAGCAGATATGTGAATATCTACTTAATGAAACATAAGTCTGATACATTTGAAAAGTACAAAGAATTTCAGTGTGAAGTGGAAAATCATCGTAACAAGAAAATAAAGTGTCTTTGATCTGATCGCAGAGGCAAATATTTGAGTTACGAGTTTGGCCTTCATTCAAAATAATGTGGAATAGTTTTGCAACTCACACCGCCTAGAACACCACAGCGTAAAGGTGTGTCCGAATGTCATAACCGTACTTTATTAGATAGTGTGATCTATGATGTCTCTTACTGATTTACCACTATCGTTTTGGGGTTATGCATTAGAGACAGCTGCATTCATGTTAAATAGGGCACCATATAAATCCGTTGAGACGACACCGTATGAACTGTGGTTTGGCAATAAACTAAAGCTATCATTTCTTAAAGTTTGGGGTTGCGATGCTTATGTGAAAAACTTCAGCTTGATAAGCTCGAACCCAAATCGGAGAAGTGCGTCTTCATAGGATACCCAAAAGAAAACTGTTGGGTACACCTTCTATCACAGATCCGAAGGCAAGATCTTTGTTGCTAAGAACGGATCCTTTCTAGAGAAGGGGCTTCTCTCGAAAGAAGTGAGTGGGAGGAAAGTATAACCTGATGAGGTAATTATACCTTCTCTCGAATTGGAAAGTTTCTCATCACAGAAAGATGTTTCCAGGATGCCTACACCAACAAGAGAGGAAGCTAATGATAATGATCATGAAACTTTAGATCAAGTTACTACCGAACCTCGTAGGTCAACGAGAGCATGTTCCACACCAGAGTGGTACGGTAATCTTGTTCTGGAAGTCATGTTACTAGACCATGACGAACCTACGAACTATGAGGAAGCGATGATGAGCCCAGATTCCGCAAAATGGCTTGAGGCCATGAAATCTGAGATAGATCCATGTATAAGAACAAAGTGTGGACTTTGGTGGACTTTCCCGATGATCGACAAGCTATACAGAATAAATGGATCTTTAAGAGGAAGACAAACGATGATGGTAGTGTTACTATCTACAAAGCTCAAATTTTCGCAAAATGTTTTCGACAAGTTCAAGTTGTTGACTATGATGCGATTTTCTCACTCGTAGCGATGCTTAAGTCTGTCTGAATCATGTTAGCAATTGCCGCATTTTATGATTACGAAATTTGGCAAATGGATGTCAAAACTGCATTCCTTAATGGATATCTTAAAGAAGAGTTATGATGCAACCAAAAGTTTTGTCGATCCTAAAGGTGCTAACATAGTGTGCGACCTCCAGTGATCCATCTATGGAACTGGTGCAAGCATCCTAGAGTTGGAATATACGCTTTGATGAGTTGATCAAAGCATATAGTTTTATACAGACTTGCGGTGAAGTCTGTATTTACAAGAAAGTGAGTGGGAGCACTACAGCTTTTCTGGTAAGTATATGTGAATGAAATATTGTAGATTGGAAATGATGTAGAATTTTATGGAAAGCATAAATGAGTGTTTGAAAGGAGGTTTTCAAAGAAAGACCTCGGTGATGCTGCTTACATATTGGGCATCAAGATCTATAGAGATAGATTAAGATGCTTGATAAGACTTTCGATGAGTACATACCTTGATAAGATTTTGAAGGAGTTCAAAATGGATCAGTCAAAGAAGTAGTTCTTGCATGAGTTGTAAGGTATGAAGTTGAGTAAGACTCAAAACCCGACCACGGCAGAAAATAGAAAGAGAATGAAAGTCATTTCCTATGCCTCAGCCATAGGTTCTATAAAGTATGCTATGCTGTGTACCAGACCTATTGTGTACCTTGCCATGAGTTCGGCAAAGGGGTAAGATAGTGATCCAGGAGTGGATCACTGGACAACGGTCAAAGTTATCCTTAGTTACCTAAGAGGACTAAGGAAATATTTCTCGGTTATGGAGGTAATAAAGAGTTCGCCGTAAAGAGTTACGTCAATGCAAGATTTTACACCGATCCACATGACTCTGAGTCTCAATCTGGATACATATTGAAAGCGGGAGCAATTAGCTAGAGTAGCTCCATGCAGAGCATTTTAGACATAGAAAATTTGCAAAATACATACGACTCTGAATGTGACAGACCCGTTGACTAAAATTCTCTCACAAGCAAAACATGATCACACCTTAGTACTCTTTGGGTGTTAATCACATAGCAATGTGAACTAGATTATTGACTCTAATAAACCCTTTGGGTGTTAGTCACATGACGATGTTAACTAATCACATAAAGATGTGAACTATTCGTGTTAAATCACATGACGATGTGAACTATATTATTGACTAGTGCAAGTGGGAGACTGAAGGAAATATGCCCTAGAGGCAATAATAAAGTTGTTATTTATATTTCCTCATATCACGATAAATGTTTATTATTAATGCTAGAATTGTATTAACCGGAAACTTAGTACATGTGTGAATACATAGACAAACAAAGTGTCCCTAGTATGCATCTGCTTGACTAGCTCGTTAATCAAAGGTGGTTAAAGTTTCCTAACCATGGACATGTGTTGTCATTTGATGAATGGGATCACATCATTAGAGAATGATGTGACGGACAAGACCCATCCGTTAGCTTAGCATTATGATCGTTTAGTTTTATTGCTACTGCTTTCTTCATGACTTATACATATTCTTTTGACTATGAGATTATGCAACTCCCAAATATCGGAGGAACACTTTGTGTGCTATCAAACGTCACAACTTAACTGGGTGATTATAAAGATGCTCTACAGGTGTATCCGATGGTGTTTGTTGAGTTAGCATAGATGGAGATTAAGATTTGTCACAACGTGTATCGGAGAGGTATCTCTGGGCCCTCTTGGTAATGCACATCACTATAAGCCTTGCAGGAAATGTGATTAATGTGTTAGTTACAAGATGATGCATTATAGAATGAGTAAAGAGACTTGCCGGTAACAAGATTTAACTAGGTATGATGATACCGACGATCGAATCTCGGGCAAGTAACATACACTTGACAAAGGGAATAACGTATGTTGTTATGCCATTTGACTGATAAAGATCTTCGTAGAATATGTAGGATCCAATATGAGCATCCAGGTTCCGCTATTGGTTATTGACCGGAGATGCGTCTCGGTCATGTCTACATAGTTCTCGAACCCGTAGGGTCCGCACGCTTAACGTTTGATGGCGATTTGTATCATGAGTTATGTGTTTTGGTGACCGAAGTTTGTTCGGAGTCCCAGATAAGATCACAGACATGACAAGGAGTCTCAAAATAGTCGAAGGTAAATATTGATATATTGGAAGGTTTTATACGGACACCAGAATGGTCCGAAGAAGATCGGGGATTTTTCGGAGTACCGGGAGGTTACCGGAACCCCCCGAGAAGGTTATTGGGCCTAATGGGCCATAGTGGAGGAGAGGAGGCAGGCCACAGTAGGTGGGGCGCCCCCCCTTGCCCCAATCCGAATTGGATAAGGGGAGGGGGCGCGGCCCCCCTCTTTCCTTCTTCCTCTCCCTCCTTTCCCCTTTCCCCCTCTCTGTTGGAAGGAAAGGAGGGGGGCGAATCCTACTAGGTTTGGAGTCCTAGTAGGACTCCCCCCTTGGCGTGCCTCCCCCTTGGCCGGCCTCCTCCTCCCCCTCCTTTATATACGTGGACAAGGGGCACCCCAAAGGCACAACATCAATTTTATTAGCCATGTGCGGTGCCCCCCTCCATAGTTTACCACCTCGGTCATATTGTCATAGTGCTTAGGCGAAGCCCTGCGCGGTTCACATCATCAACACCTTCACCACGCCGTCGTGCTGACGAAACTCTCCCTCGACCCTCTACTGGATCAAGTGCTCGAGGGACGTCATCGTGCTGAACGTGTGCTGAACACGGAGGTGCCGTACATTCGGTACTTGGATCGGTTGGATCGTGAAGAGGTTCGACTACATAAACCGCGTTACTAAACACTTCCGCTTTCGGTCTATGAGGGTACGTGGACACACTCTCCCCCTCTTGTTGCTATGCATCTCCTAGATAAATCTTGCGTGATCGTTGGAATTTTTTTGAAATTGCATGCTACGTTCCCCTTCACATACATGAGAGAGAAGATTATTTCCCATAGGATTTAACACTCTTGTCGATGGTCATTGGGGGGTGACCAGGTTCTCAACAATTGAAGCACACTACCTGAGCATAATCTGTAAATTTAGTCCCCAGGATTGTATGGTCAGATCTAGAATTGCTTCAAGAACCACCAATCTTGGCTGCAGGTTTCTTATTCTTCTCCTTCCGTGTCTGGACTTTTGTCTGCACATTGGGATTTTGCTAGAAACCTTGACCCTAGTTCTGATGTTGCAACATCTAATCTTGATTCAAAGCAATCCACTAGTTGTTGCGGTGGAAACCAGGAGGAGGTGGGTATGTAGGGTAAGACCCCAGGAAGCCCCACAACAGCGCCCCTAGGAAGCCATATGGCGACACCATGGGTTGAGTAGTGTTATCCATAAGGAGGCATACCATGAGGAACCTCAAGCGCCCCCGGCGGAGGTTGCTGGACTAGTCATCATGCATCCCTGCCTCACCCTCTCCCCTAGCACCATGACCTCCCATCATACACTTCCTCAAGATCTCTTGGAAATTAGGTCTACCATCACTTCCCCACTATGGTTGTGAATAGCTAAAACTAAGAGGAACACTCTCCAAATCAGATGCCAAATAACACTCCACAACCCGAAAACATTTGGATTGGAACATATCACGTCGGATCTAGACCACATTCGACTAACCTCTTCCCTGTTCGCTGGTGGTAAGTGTGGGTTGAAGGGGAAAGTGCTCCATAGCCACAATTGCCTGAAGTGCTCCACGCCAATCTCTCTTTGAGTCACTGTCTATGGGGACCCAGCCCCGCGCCACACAGAGACCTCTGCTAACCTGTTCAAGCCTCAACATGCTTCCCTTCCCCACTCAGGTTTGAAACAAAATCCTCAAAATCCTCGGGAATCACCAATGGCAATGATCTAGAACCGATCGATCTGTACAATCACCAACCATGACCACGTTGTACGCAATCCTCATAACAGGCCTGGGCAGAGGATGAGTGTGGATGGAATCACTTACCATGGAACCACTCTTAACAATCCTCATCTCCTTCCTTGTCTCCGCAATGGTGATGTCGCTTCCTCTACAAGTTAAGCTAGTATTAGATACGCCGCTAGAGGTTGGACTAGCGCAAACAGACTCTTCCTCTCTTCTGTGTTGCTCCTCGATATTACTTGGAGTGCCAGACTATGTCGCACTACCCTCGCAACCCTTGCTGCCGCCCTCTCCAACCGATCTAGACCCACTATCAAACACACAATCTCCTGATATGAAGCTATTCCAACTCCTCCTTGAGAATTCATCAATGGATCTTAGGGGTGACACAGGTTCCGCCACCGAACTACTAGATATCATTGGTTATGTTCCTATCGCTAGGCCGAGCCCAGTCCTGATTGCGTGCAGCGAACCAGGAGAGGCAAGGGACTATCTTCGTGAGAGGATGAAGAGCTAAGAGCATCACTAGAGTGGATGTGGTTGCTAGGATCTAGGTGGTGGAGCAGTGGGGAGTGTTGTGGTATGAGCGTCGTCGTGAGAGCGGGCATTTCGCAGAGGCCTCCCTAAACAAATGTTTTGTACAAAATGTCCTAGTGTCAATCTCTTCAGATATATTTACCATAATGTGGCTTTGTTGAAACAAAGTTCAGATACTAGATAGCGAAGTTCATTGATGTTAGAGGGCCTCTTTGTTATACAGAGATGCAAAAGGCAGAACTGTAGAAACAAGTGAAGGAACTCTTTTTGATTCATAGAAATTGCATATAATTTCTAGAGAATTATATTAATTAGGATTATTTTTTCCATGGAGCTTGATTTGTACTCCATGGAGTAGATTGGAACCCATAGGAATTTTGTACAGAAAAGAGTTGAGAAAGAGAGCTGTCAAACCAGGATGAAAACCACACCACATTATCCACTTCGACAGTTGATGCATCTCCTGTTCAATCCCTAAAAGCTCTAAGCTCCCAGGAAATAGAGCCCTGGTAGAGTTACAACGTTCTTTTTTGTATGTGGGCCCGTTTGTCAGGGAAACCAGGCTCTGGTAACTGAATTTTTCTTTAACACTCAGCAATCTGACTGAAAGCATGTGCATCGGTTGTGTTGCCGCCATGTGGGTGATAACCCACAAGTATAGGGGATTGCAACAGTTTTCGAGGGTCGAGTATTCAACCCAAATTTATTGATTCGACACAAGGGGAGCCAAATAATATTCTCAAGTATTATCAGTTGAGTTGTCAATTCAACCACACAGGAAAGACTTAATATCAGCAACAAAATATTTAGTAGCAAAGTAGTATGGAAGTAACAGTAACGGTAGCAAAAGTAATAGTAGTAGTTTTTGTAGCAATTGTAACAGTGGCAACGAAAAAGTACTAAGCAAAGATCAATATGTGAAAAGCTCGTAGGCAATGGATCAATGATGGATAATTATGTCAGATGTGATTCCTCATGCAACAGTTATAACATAGGGTGACATAGAACTAGCTCCAGTTCATCAATGTAATGTAGGCATTGTTGGGGAACGTAGTAATTTCAAAAAAATTCCTACGCACACGCAAGATCATAGTGATGCATAGCAATGAGAGGGGAGGGTGTTGTCCACGTACCCTCGTAGACCGAAAGCGAAAGCGTTAGCACAACGCGGTTGATGTAGTTGTACATCTTCACGATCCGACCGATCAAGTACCGAACACACGGCACCTCCGAGTTCAGCACACGTTCAGCCCGATGACGTCCCTCGAACTCCTATCCAGCCGAGTGTTGAGGGAGAGTTTTGTCAGCACGACGGCGTGGTGACGATGATGATGTTCTACCGATGCAGGGCTTCGCCTAAGCACCGCTACAGTATTATCGAGGTGGACTATGGTGGAGGGGGGCGCCGCACACGGCTAAAAGATCAAATCAATTGTTGTGTCTCTAGGGTGCCCCCTGCCCCCGTATATAAAGGAGCAAGGGGGGAGGTGCGGCCGGCCAGGAGGAGGCGCGCCAGGAGGAGAAGGGGGGAAATAGGAGGGAGAGAGGAAGGAAAGGGGGATGCTGCCCCCTCCCCTTGTCCTATTCGGACTAGAGGGGGAGGGCACACGGACCTGCCTAGTTGCCTCTCCTCTTCTCCACTAAGGCCCACTATGACCCATTAAGCCCCCGGGGGGTTCCGGTAACCCCTCGGTACTCCGGTAAAATCCCGATTTCACCCGGAACATTTCCGATATCCAAATATAGGCTTCCAATATATCAATTTTCATGTCTCGACCATTTTGAGACTCCTCGTCATGTCCGTGATCACATCTGTGACTCTGAAAAACCTTCGGTACATCAAAACTCATAAACTCGTAATATAACCGTCATCGAAACTTTAAGCGTGCGGACCCTACGGGTTCCAGAACTATGTAGACATGACCGAGACACGTCTTCGGTCAATAACCAATAGCGGAACCTGGATGCTCATATTGGCTCCCACATATTCTACGAAGATCTTTATCGGTCAGACCGCATAACAACATACGTTGTTCCCTTTGTCATCGGTATGTTACTTGCCCGAGATTCGATCGTCGGTATCTCAATACCTAGTTCAATCTCGTTACCGGCAAGTCTCTTTACTCGTTCCGTAATACATCATCCCGCAACTAACTCATTAGTTGCAATGCTTGCAAGGCTTAAGTGATGTGTATTACCGAGTGGGCCCAGACATACCTTCTCTGACAATCGGAGTGACAAATCCTAATCTCGAAATACGCCAACCCAACAAGTACCTTCGGAGACACCTGTAGAGCACCTTTATAATCACCCGGTTATGTTGTGTGGTAGCACACAAAGTGTTCCTCCGGTAAACGAGAGTTGCATAATCTCATAGTCATAGGAACATGTATAAGTCATGAAGAAAGCAATAGCAACAAACTAAACGATCAAGTGCTAAGCTAACGGAATGGGTCAAGTCAATCACATCATTCTCCTAATGATGTGAACCCATTAATCAAATGACAACTCTTTGTCTATGGCTAGGAAACATAATCATCTTTGATCAACGAGCTACTCAAGTAGAGGCATACTAGTGACACTATGTTTGTCTATGTATTCACACATGTATCATGTTTCCGGTTAATACAATTCTAGCATGAATAATAAACATTTATCATGATATAAGGAAATAAATAATAACTTTATTATTGCCTCTAGGGCATATTTCCTTCAGTCTCCCGCTTGCACTAGAGTCAATAATCTAGTTCACATCTTTATGTGATTAGTTCACATTTCCATGTGACTCCCAAAGGGTTTACTAGAGTCTATAATCTAGTTCACATCGCTATGTGATTAACACCCAGAGAGTGATCATGTTTTGCTCGTGAGAGAAGTTTAGTCTACGGGTCTGCAACATTCAGATCTGTATGTATTTCGCAAATTTCTATGTCTACAATGCTCTGCACGGAGCTACTCTAGCTAGTTTCTCCCACTTTCAACATGTATCCAGATTGAGACTTAGAGTCATCTGGATCAGTGTCAAAATTTGCATTGACGTAACCCTTTATGAAGAACCTTTTTTTGTCACCTCCATAATCAAGAAACATATCCTTATTCGACTAAGGATAATTTTGACCACTGTCCAGTGATCTACTCCTAGATCACTATTGTACTCCCTTGCCAAAATTAGTGTAGGGTATACAATAGGTCTGGTACACAGCATGGCATATTTTATAGAACCTATGGCCAAGGCATAGGGAATGACTTTCATTCTCTTTCTATCTTCTGCCATGGTCGGGCTTTGAATCTTACTCAGTTTCACACCTTGTAACACAGGCAAGAACTCTTTCTTTGACTGTTCCATTTTGAACTACTTAAAGATCTTGTCAAGGTATGTACTCATTGAAAAACTTATCAAGCGTCTTGATCTATCTCTATAGATCTTGATGCTCATTATGTAAGCAGCTTCACCGAGGTCTTTCTTTGAAAAACTCCTTTCAAACACTCCTTTATGCTTTGCAGAATAATCCTACGTTATTCCCGATCAACAATATGTCATTCACATATACTTATCAGAAATGCTGTAGTGCTCCCACTTACTTCCTTGTAAATACATGCTTCCCTGCAAGTCCGTATAAAACTGTATGCTTTGATCAACTTATCAAAGCACATATTCCAACTCCGACATGCTTGCACCAGTCCATAGATGGATCACTTGAGCTTGCATATTTTGTTAGCACCTTTAGGGTTGACAAAACCTTCTGGTTGCATCATATACAACTCTTCTTTAATAAATCCATTAAGGAATGCAGTTTTGTTTATCCATTTGCCAGATTTCATAAAATGCGGCAATTGCTAACATGATTCGGAGCCAACACCTTGAACTTGTCGAAAACCTTTTGCGGCAATTCTAGCTTTGTAGATAGTAACACTACTATCAGCGTCTGTCTTCCTCTTGAAGATCCATTTAATCTCAATGGCTCGCCGATCATTGGGCAAGTCAATCAAAGTCCATACTTTGTTCTCATACATGGATCTCATCTCAGATTTCATGGCCTCAAGCCATTTCGCGGAATCTGGGTTCATCATCGCTTCCTCATAGTTCGTAGGTTCGTCATGGTCAAGTAACATGACCTCCAAAACAGGATCACCGTACCACTCTGGTGCGGATCTCACTCTGGTTTACCTACGAGGTTCGGTAGTACCTTGATCCGAAGTTACATGATCATCATCATTAGCTTCCTCACTAATTGGTGTAGTAGTCACATGAACAGATTTCTGTGATGAATTACTTTCCAATAAGGGAGCAGGTACAATTACCTCATCAAGTTCTACTTTCCTCCCACTCACTTCTTTCGAGAGAAACTCCTTCTCTAGAAAGGATCCATCCTCAGCAATGAATATCTTTCCTTCGGATCTGTGATAGAAGGTGTACCCAACATTTTCGTTTGTGTATCCTATGAAGACACACTTGTCCTATTTGGGTTTGAGCTTATCAGGTTGAAACTTTTTCACATAAGCATTGCAACCTCAAACTTTAAGAAACGACATCTTAGGTTTCTTGCCAAACCATAGTTCATACGGTGTCATCTCAACGGATTTAGATGGTGCCCTATTTAACGTGAATGTAGTTGTCTCTAATGCATAACCCCAAAAGTATAGTGGTAAATCGGTAAGAGACATCATAGATCGCACCATATCTAATAAAGTACGGTTACGGCGTTCGGACACACCATTACACTGTGGTGTTCCAGTTGGCATGAGTTTGTGAAACTATTCCACATTGTTTTAATTGAAGACCAAACTCGTAACTCAAATATTTGCCTCTGCGATCAGATCGTAGAAACTTTATTTTCTTGTTACGATGATTTTAGACTTCACTCTGAAATTCTTTGAACTTTTCAAATGTTTCAGAGTTATGTTTCTTCAAGTAGATATACCCATATCTGCTCAAATCATCTGTGAAGGTCAGAAAATAACGATACCCGCCGCGAGCCTCAACACTCATCGGACCTCATACATCAGTATGTATTATATCCAATAAGTCAGTTGCTCGCTCCATTGTTCTGGAGAATGAAGTCTTAGTCATCTTTGACCATGAGGCATGGTTCACAAGCATCAACTGATTCATAATCAAGTGATTCCAAAAGTCCATTAGCATGGAGTTTCTTCATGCGCTTTACACCAATATGACCTAAACGACAGTGCCACAAATAAGTTGCACTATCATTATTAACTTTGCATCTTTTGGCTTCAATATTATGAAAATGTGTATCACCACGATCGAGATCCAACAAACCATTTTCATTGGGTGTATGACCATAGAAGGTTTTATTCATGTAAACAAAACAACAATTATTATTTAACTTACATGAATAACCGTATTGCAATAAACATGATCCAATCATATTCATGCTCAACGCAAGCACTAAATAACATTTATTTTAGGTTCAACACTAATCCCGAAAGTACAGGCAGTGTGTGATGATGATCATATCAATCTTGGAACCACTTCCAATACACATCGTCACTTCACCCTTAACTAGTCTCTGTTCATTCTGCAACCCCCGTTTCGAGTTACTACTCTTAGCAACTGAACCAGTATCAAATACCGAGGGGTTGCTATAAACACTAGTAAAGTACACATCAATAACATGTATATCAAATATAGATTTGTTCACTTTGCCATCCTTCTTATCTACCAAATACTTGGGGCAGTTCCGCTTTCGGTGACCAGTCCCTTTGCAGTAGAAGCACTCAGTTTTAGGCTTAGGTCCAGACTTGGGCTTTTTCACTTGAGCAGCAACTTGCTTGCCGTTCTTTTCGAAGTTCCCCTTCTTTCCTTTTCCCTTTTCTTGAAACTAGTGGTCTTGTTAACCATCAACACTTGATGCTCTTTCTTGATTTCTACCTTCATCAATTTCAGCATCGCGAAGAGCTCGGGAATTATTTTTCTTCATCCCTTGCATATTATAGTTCATCACGAAGTTCTAGTAACTTGGTGATAGTGACTAGAGAACTCTGTCAATCACTATCTTATCTGGAAGATTAACTCCCACTTGATTCAAGCGATTGTAGTACCCAGACAATCTGAGAACATGCTCACTGCTTGAGCTATTCTCCTCCATCTTTTAGCTATAGAACTTGTTGGAGACTTCATATCTCTCAACTCGGGTATTTTCTTGAAATATTAACTTCAACTCCTGGAACATCTCATATGGTCCATGACGTTCAAAATGTCTTTGAAGTCCCGATTCTAAGCCGTTAAGCATGGTGCACTAAACTATCAAGTAGTCATCATATTAAGCTAGCCAAAAGTTCATAACGTCTGCATCTGTTCCTGCAATAGGCCTGTCACCTAGTGGTGCATCAAGGACATAATTCTTCTGTGTAGCAATGAGGATAAACCTCAGATCACGGACCCAGTCCGCATCATTGCTACAATCTTCAACTTAGTTTTCTCTAGGAACACATATAAAACATAGGGAAGCAACAAGGCGAGCTATTGATCTACAACATAATTTGCAAAATACTATCAGGACTAAGTTCATGATAAATTAAAGTTCAATTAATCATATTACTAAAGAACTCCCACTTAGATAGACATCCCTCTAATCATCTAACTGATCACGTGATCCAAATCAACTAAACCATGTCCGATCATCACGTGAGATGGAGTAGTTTTCAATGGTGAACATCACTATGTTGATCATATCTACTATATGATTCACGCTCGACCTTTCGGTCTCAGTGTTCCGAGGCCATATCTGCATACACTAGGCTCGTCAAGTTTAACCCGAGTATTCTGCGTGTGCAAAACTGGCTTGCACCCGCTATAGATGGACGTAGAGCTTATCACACCCGATCATCACGTGTTGTCTCAGCACGACGAACTTTGGCAACGGTGCATACTCAGGGAGAACACTTTTATCTTGAAATTTTAGTGAGAGATCATCTTATAATGCTACCATCAATCAAAGCAAAACAAGATGCATAAAGGATAAACATCACATGCAATCAAAATATGTGACCTGATATGGCCATCATCATCTTGTGCCTTTGATCTCTATCTTCAAAGCATCATCATGATCTCCATCGTCATCGACATGACACCATGATCTCCATCATCTTGATCTATATTAATGTGTCGTCACATGGTCGTCTTGCCAACTATTGCTCTTGCAACTATTGCTATCGCATAGCGATAAAGTAAAGTAATTATTTGGCACTTGCATCTTATGCAATAAAGAGACAACCATAAGGCTTCTGCCAATTACCGATAACTTCAACAAAACATGATCATCTCATACAACAACTTATATCTCATCACATCTTGACCATATCACATCACAACATGCCCTGCAAAAACAAGTTAGACGTCCTCTACTTTGTTGTTGCAAGTTTTACGTGGTAGCTACGGGCTGAGCAAGAACTGTTCTTACCTATGCATCAAAACCACAACGATAGTTTGTCAAGTTGGTGTTGTTTTAACCTTCGCAAGGATCGGGGATAGCCACACTAGGTTCAACTAAAGTTGGAGAAACTGACACCGGCCAGCCACCAGTGTGCAAAGCACGTCGGTAGAACCAGTCTCGCGTAAGCGTACGCATAATGTCGGTTCGGGCCGCTTCATCCAACAATACCGCCGAACCAAACTATGACATGCTGGTAAGCAGTATGACTTATATCGCCCACAACTCACTTGTGTTCTTGTGACGCCCCCGATTTGACCGTACACTAATCATGCACACAAATGTGTACGATCAAGATCAAGGACTCACGGGAAGATATCACAACACAACTCTACAAATAAAATAAGTCATACAAGCATCATATTACAAGCCAGGGGCCTCGAGGGCTCGAATACAAGAGCTCGATCATAGACGAGTCAGAGGAAGCAACAATATCTGAGTACAGACATAAGTTAAACAAGTTTGCCTTAAGAAGGCCAGCACAAACTGGGATACAGATCGAAGGAGGCGCAGGCCTCCTGCCTGGGATCCTCCTAACTACTCCTGGTCGTCGTCAGCGGGCATCACGTAGTAGTAGGCACCTCCGGTGTAGTAGGAGTCGTCGTCGAAGGTGGCGTCTGGCTCCTGGGCTCCAACATCTGGTTGCGACAACCAGGTAGAAGGGATAGGGGGAAAAGAGGGAGAAAGCAACCGTGAGTACTCATCCAAAGTACTCGCAAGCAAGGAGCTACACTACATATGTATGCATTGGTATCAACTGGAATAAGGCTATTATATGTGGACTAAACTGCAGAAAGCCAGGATAAGGGTGGATAGCTAGTCCTTTTGAAGACTACGCTTCTGGCAGCCTCGTCTTGCAGCATGTAGAAGAGAGTAGACTGAAGACCTCCAAGTAGCATCGTATAGCATAATCCTAACCGATGATCCTCCCCTCGTCGCCCTGTGAGAGAGCGATCACCGGTTGTATCTGGCACTTGGAAGGGTGTGTTTTATTAAGTATCCAGTTCTAGTTGTCATAAGGTCAAGGTACAACTCCAAGTCGTCCTGTTACCGAAGATCACGGCTATTCGAATAGATTAACTTCCCTGCAGGGGTGCACCACATATCCCAACACGCTCGATCCCATTTGGCCGGACACACTTTCCTGGGTCATGCCCGGCCTCGGAAGATCAACACGTCGTAGCCCAACCTAGGCACAACAGAGAGGTCAGCACGCCGGTCTAAATCCTATGGTGCAGGGGTCTGGGCCCATCGCCCATTGCACACCTGCATGTTGCGTACGCAACCGGAAGCAGAACTAGCCCCTTAATACAAGAGTAGGCTTACGGTCCAATCCGGCGCGCGCCACTCAGTCGCTGACATCACGAAGGCTTCGGCCGATACCACGACGTCGAGTGCCCATAACTGTCCCCGCGTAGATGGTTAGTGCGTATAGGCCAGTAGCCAGACTCAGATCAAATACCAAGATCTCGTTAAACGTGTTAAGTATCCGCGAAAACCGACCAGGGACAGGCCCACCTCTCTCCTAGGTGGTCACAACCTGCCCTATCGCTTCGCCACAAAGATCCACACAGAGGGCCGTTGGGACAAAGGTCCTTTCAGCCCCCAATCCGTGAATCACTCGCGGGTGCTCCACAAGCCGACCCAACTTTAGTCACCACATGCATCATGTATAAAGTATATAGTATATACCCGTGATCACCTCTCGAGTGATCACGGCCCGGTAATATAGCATGGCAGACGGACAAGAATGTATGGCCACTAATGATAATCTAGCATCCTATACTAAGCATTAGGATTGCAGGTAAAGGTAACAACAGTAGTAGCAAGGACAGGCTATGCATCAGAATAGGATTAACGGAAAGCAGTAACATGCTACACTACTCTAATGCAAGCAGTAGAGAAAAGAGTAGGCGATATCTGGTGATCAAAGGGGGGGGGGCTTGCCTGGTTGCTCTGGCAAGAGAGAGGGGTCGTCAACACCGTAGTCGTACTGGGTAGCAGCGGCGTCGGTCTCGATGTCTAGCGAGAGAAGAGGGGGAAGAAACAATCAATATAATGCAAAAAAAAGCATGACGATGCATGACATGACAAAGCGTGATGCTAGGTGTGCCCTAACGCGGTATGAGGTGGTACCGGTGAAGGGGAGGAACATCCGGGAAATTATCCCCAGTGTTTCGCGTTTTCGGGCAGAGGAGTCGGAGGGGAAAAGTTATGTGTTCACTATGCTAGGGATGCGTGGCGGACGAACGGGTTGCGTATCCGGGTTCGTCTCGTCGTTCTAAGCAACTTTCATGTACAAAGTTTTTCCATCCGAGTTACGGATTATTTTATATTAATTTTAAAGATTTAATTCATTTTTAGAATTAACAGAATTAATTTAATTAGAAAATGTAATTATGATGTCAGCGTGATGTCATTAGTCAACTGTCTGTTGACTGGGTCAACAGACGTGTGGGTCCCATTCGTCATTGACTAAGACTAATTAACACTAGCTAGGTTATCTTAGTAGGTTAATTAGGTTTAATTAGTTAATTAACAAAATTATTTTAAGTTAATTATTAATTAATTAATATTATTATTCCTTTTATTATTTTCATTTTACGTTCTGGGGCGTGGGGCCCCCTAGTCAGTGGCCCAGAGGGCCACAGCGATTCGGGCACCGCTGGTATGCGGGCGCGCAGGTTACGGGCGCAGGAACCCGGCCCGATTGGGTAAATGCCCAGATCGACAGGGGGAGCGCCGGCCATGGGCACGGCAAGCCCGGCCGCCTGGGACGATAGCGGCAGCGGCAAGGCCACGTCAGGGTGGCGCCGAGGCGGGGAGCGAAGGCGCGGCGCGGGCAAATGGCGGGACGGCGAGCGACGGCGGACGCAATAGCGATCGGGGCGAGGGGAGCATCGCGAGCATTGGGGCGGACACGCGCAAGCCGTGGACGGCGCGGGCGGCCGGTGGTTGAGCACGGCGCGCGCGAAGCCTCAGCACGGGGCGGCGGCGAGTGTGCACGTGCATAGGGCACGGCCGGGCGTGAGGAGCGGGTCGAGCAGGCAGGTGCGGCCTTGCGCGCGCAGTCGACGCCGGCATCACACAGGGGCGGGGCTTGGCGGCGCGGTGGCCGGAACGGCAACGGGGACGGGGAGAGAGGTGGGTGCTCACGGAAGGTGTAGGGAATGGGGGCAGCGGTTGTTGGGGAGGACAACGGTGACGACGAGCATGGCGGAGACGGGATACAGGCCGGCGAGGAAGAGGAGGCAGGCCGGCGAGGTAGTGGAGGCAGGCCGGCGAGGTAGTGGAGTCAGGCCGGCGAGGTGGCGCGGGCTCCGGGCGGTGGCGTCCAACGGCGAGGGGCGGCGCGGTCGTCGCGGCGGGGTTCGTTCCCCC
>NC_041384.1:521419112-521437101 GCF_002162155.2 Triticum dicoccoides | reverse complement strand
TTTTTGTTTTTCCTTTTTATTTATCTTATATCTTTTCTGTTTTATCTTGTTCCTCATTTTATTTTAGTTTGTTAAAATACAAGAATGATCCCTAACTTAGTACTACCACTAAACCCACTGCAATAAAAAGTTTAACACCTAAATAGAATAGTTTAACATTTTATTAATTATAAAATGCATTTCAATAATTGTTTTGACTACTGTTTTATTCATTTTAGAGTATTTAAAGATTTTATATAAGTGTGGTTTCTCCATCATAACTATCCATGATTTATTTGAATCCACCCGAACATTTAGTTTTAATATTTGAAAACTTATATTGTTTGCCTTTATTTTAAATTTGAATTTTGAACTGGGTTTCTAACTACGCGGGTTTATCAACAGTAACCGAGGTGACGTGGCATCATTAGCGGAGATTCACTGTAGCTTAATTATCCGGGCGTTACAATTCTCCTCCATTACAAGAAATCTCGTCCCGAGATTTAGGAGGTAGAAGGAAACAGTGCGGGGTATTCATCACGAAGACGATCCTCGCGTTCCCAGGTGGCTTCGTCTTCAGAGTGATTCGACCACTGGACCTTGAGGAACTTGATCGCCTTCTGACGTGTGCGGCATTCAGGTTGGTCGAGAATGCGGACCGGATGCTCTTTATAGAAGAGGTCTTGTCGCAATTCAAGCACTTCATGATCCACTGCTCGGATTGGGTCCTTGAAGCAACGTCGGAGTTGTGACACGTGGAACACATCGTGAACCTGAGAAAGGTTCGGCGGAAGCTCCAGTTGATATGCCACCTTTCCATGCCTTTCGAGAATAGTGAAAGGACCAATATAGCGGGGAGCTAGCTTTCCTTTGATCCCGAAGCGGTGTGCACCCTTCATTGGTGTAACTCGAAGATAAGCCTTTTCGCCAGGTTGATAGACCATGTCTTGGTGATGATGGTCATACTGACTTTTCTGACGTGACTGAGCAGTCTTGAGATTCTCACGAATAATGCGAACTTGTTCTTCAGCCTGTTGGATAATATCCGGACCAAAGAGTGGACGTTCCCCATTTCTGACCAGTTCAGAGGGGTTCGACACTTTCGTCCATATAGCACTTCGAAGGGGGACATCTTCAGACTAGCTTGATAGCTATTATTATAAGAGAACTCGGCATATGGAAGAGATTCCTCCCATTTCTTGCCGAATGATATTACACAAGCTCGAAGCATGTCTTCGAGAACTTGGTTGACACATTCAACCTGTCCTTGCGACTGAGGATGAAACGCAGTACTGAATGACAGATGAGTTCCCGTAGCTTCTTGGAAACTCGCCCAAAACCTTGAAGTGGATAAGCTGCCATGGTCTGAACTGATAACTAGTGGAATACCGTGAAGTGAAACAATTCTGGCCATGTAGAGAGTAGCAAACTGACTAGCAGTGATTGTCTCTTTGACCGCCAGAAAATGGGCAACTTTGGAAAGCCGGTCAATGACGACAAGAATAGCATCATTACCTTTCTGCGATTTGGGAAATCCAATGACGAAGTCCATTTCAACATGGTCCCATTTCCATTCAGGAATAGAGATAGGTTGCAGAGTTCCAGCAGGCCTTTGATGCTCTGCTTTGATTCGGCGACAAACGTCACACTCAGCAACATAACGAGCAATGTCCTGCTTCATATTAGACCACCAGAATCTTTGACGAATATCCTGGTACATCTTTGTACTACCGGGATGGATGGACAGAGGCGTATCATGGGCTTCTTGCATAACCCTTTTAGTCTTATCCAAGTTTTTCTTCGAACATGGTACCACTAGGCGGCCTTTGAAATACAAGGCGCCATCGTCGGTGATAGTGAAGAATGAGGGCTTTCCTTCTGCTAGATGGCGTTTAATCTTATGGACTTCAGAGTCATAACCTTGAATAGTCTTTATACCAGCTACGAGATCTGGTACGACAGCCATGGTATTTACAGAACTCTTAGTAACAACAAGAAGATTCATCTTGCGGAACTCCGGTGGAGGGGGAGCGAGTGCTCCAGGAGGAACAATATGGAGGTTCAGCTTTCTAAATTCTTCGACAAGCGAGGGCTGAACTTGGTGAACCTGGAGGTGGTTGCAGTAAGACTTGCGGCTCAAGGCATCAGCCATTACATTAGCCTTGCCGGGGGTATAAGATATACCCACGTCAAAGTCTGCAACAGTCTCCATCCATCTCTGCTGGCGAAGGTTCAGATCTGGCTGAGTAAACAGATACTTCAGACTTTGGTGGTCGGTGAAGATCTCGCAACGATTACCGAGAAGGTAATGTCACCACTGCTTTAGTGCATGAATGACAGCAGCAAGCTCGAGGTCGTGAACTGGGTAGTTTTCTTCATGAGGGCGCAGTTGACGAGAGGCATAAGCAATCACTCCGCGCTCTTGCATTAGGACACAGCCTAATCCTCGACGGGAAGCATCGCAGTAAATGACGAAGTCCTTCTTAGTATCAGGTGGAGCAAGCACGGGGGCAGAGGTCAACTTGTCTTTGAGCGCCTGAAAACTTTCCTGACACTTGTCTGTCCATTCGAACTTGACACCCTTATGCAACAGATTAGTCAGAGGCCTGGCAATCTTGGAGAAGTTCTCGACAAATCGACGGGAATAGCTGGCGAGACCGAGAAAACTTCGGACTTGCTTGACATTCTTCGGAGGAGTCCAATCGAGAATAGCCTGAACTCGTTCAGGGTTGACGGCAATACCATCCTTGGAGATGACATGCCCAAGATAGGTTACTTCGGGGAGCCAGAATTCACACTTGGAATACTTAGCATACAGTTGGTGCTCTCGAAGCTTTTCTAGCACCAGACGAAGATGTCCAGCATGTTCTTCCTCGTTCTTGGAAAATACAAGGATATCGTCCAGATAAACCACGACGAACTTGTCGAGGTAATCCATGAATATATAGTTCATCAGACGAGAGAAGGTGGCGGGAGCATTCGTTAAGCCGAATGACATGACTCGTATGATCCATACCGAGTCATGAAGGCAGTTTTTGGGATATCCTCTTCACGAACACGGATCTGGTGGTAACCTAGCCTCAAATCAAGTTTGGAGAACACTGATGAGCCAGCCAGTTGATCATAAAGATCATTGATCCGAGGAAGAGGATATTTATTCTGAATGGTAGCTTGGTTTATAGGACGGTAGTCTTGGACTAATCAGTTTGTCCCATCCTTTTTCTTAACAAAGAGAGAAGGTGCTCCCCAAGGAGAGCAACTTGGGTGAATGAAACCTTTGACAAGAGATTTGTCGATTTCCTCCTTAAGCTCAATGAGTTCATGCGGCGGCATCTTATAGGGTCGTTTAGCTATAGGGGTGGTGCCGGGTTTCAAGTCGATGATGAACTCGACAGCTCTAGCAGGGGGAATCCCTGGAAGTTCTTTTGGGAAGACGTCTTGGAATTCACGAATGACGGGAATGTTTTCAATGCCCTCGAGTGGTGCAGCGTTCAACGCATTCAAGGCATAAAGTCGTGCCTCGGTGTTCTGAACTAGATGAGCTTGGTAAGCTATTATTTCGTCAGAAGGGTGTAGCAGATGGACGACCTTAGTGGCGCAAACTATAGAAGCAGTATGCGCTTTCAACCAATCCATTCCCAGAATGAGGTCGATGTTAGACGACTTCAGGATAATGGGGAGAGGCATAGAATTCCAACCCTTCGATTTCCACGGGGACATCGATGCCAACCAGTGAGGTTTGACATTGTCCCATGGGGGTTTTTACCAATACCGAAGTGTTCATATCCTCACATTTAACGTCATGCTTGTATGCAAAATCTTCTGACATGAATGAATGCGATGCTCCTGAATCGAATAAAACAGATGCAGGTACTGAGTTTACGAGGAGTGTACCCATCACGGTAGCAGGCTGGTCTAGAACTTCATTGAGATCAACGTGGTTGGCATGAACACGACCATAAGACTTGGCATTGTTGTTGCAAGGCTGGTTGCTTCCACGGCCAGCTGTGGGGAGGGCCAGTTGATTCTGGTTCTGATTGCAATCCCTAGCACGGTGACCTGGCTGACCACACTTGTAGCAGAACCATTATTGGGAGTGGGAACAAGAGCTTGTGGTGGTGGAGCTGGAAGTCTTGGCTGCCTAGTTGGAGGAGCAGGCAGACGAGGTGCAGCATAGGTCTGCCTTGGGGCAGGTGCATTCGGCTGGTACATGCTGTTGGGAATCCATATCTTGCGCTTCTGCGAAGACGGGCCCGAAGATGAGCCCGTGTCACGGTTGCGCCTGTGAGAGCTCTGGTATTCCTGCAGACCAGTTTCGACATAGATGGCCTTGTTCATGAGAGTGGCGAAATCAACAAAGTCATGCACTAGAAGTGCGAGCTTGATGTCAGCTTGAAGGCCATCATGGAACTTCTCCTGTCTGTGTGCATCAGTTGCAATGTCCTCTTCAGCATAGCGGGACAAGTCCAGAAACTCCCGCTGGTAAGCTTCCACAGTTTTGTTGCCTTGGGTGAGGTTGCGGAACTCACGCTTCTTTCGGTCCATGACTCCCTGAGGAATGAAGCGAGCACGGAAGGCAGCTTGGAAGTCTGGCCAGGTGATGATTGTTCCAGCTGGCAGAGTATGCCTGTGGCTGTCCCACCATTGAGCCGCGGGTCCTTTCAGGAAGAAGGAAGCAAAGGTGACATAGCTGGTAGGGGCTACATCAGCAGACTCCATCTCATAGGTGATGTCACGGAGCCAGTCGTCAGCATCCAGAGGCTGAGTTGAGCTGCGGTACACGGTTGGGTTGAGGCGCATGAAATCCTGCAAAGTCACTTGGGTTGGCTGCTGGTTCATATTGGGGCAAGGAAACTGAGCCATAATATTCTCCATGAACTGACGATTCAGCTCAAACTGTTGCATCATCCCAGCCATGTACTCGGGCGGTGGTGGGGCGTTGCCACCACGACCACGACCACCTGGTCTAACCATCCTGCTAATATATAATAGGGGTAGTTCAGCATTGAGAAATTTGCAAAGACAAGAATCATTCATGATGAAACATGCACAATGAAAGCAGCACGATAGATACTACATAGTAGTCGGCATATCTTACAAAAGAGATCATGCATAGAGTTCATTACACAGAGTTCGGTACACAGGCTAAGACATCATAGGCGGCACACAGGCTCGCGGCGAATGCATCTAACACTAACAAGCAAGTCTACATCAGTCCCATGCGGTACTGCGGAGGTAGGTGTAGCCCGACAGCTGGTAGTGACGTGAAGGGAAGACCTCCACGCGAGTAGCTTGGGGTCCACGGATACTCTGGCAAGGAACCCGATGCGCAGGTGGCAGGAGAGGACCTAATGCAGGAGAGTAGCCTCACACATCTGGCCAGCCGACGCCCTGGGGCATCACGGTTCGGGCAGGGTAGATCGCAGAACGCGACAGATCACCAGAGCGGACAGAGGGATGCAACAGCGTCAGAGCACGATACAGGTTCTGACGGGTGGTGCACAGCTCGTGGCGAAGAGCTCGGTTAGCTCTATCCAGCCCATCAGCATGCAGAACCAGGTTCTGATGGTAGAAGGGCTCTCGGGTGACAGTGGAGTAGGCAACAGTGTAGTATCCCTCTGCACCAACATCGGATGCGATAGCAATGTGCCTGAAGGGGGAGGTATCCAACTCTTGATACTCTCCATGAAGACGTGTCAGAGCAGCATAAGCAGCATCGTGGACCGCCATATCGATAGTCACTCCAACTCCATGAGCAGTGTGCAGCACGGTAGTGGAGTCATACTCCCGAGAGTAGAGGTGGACGATGGCACGGTACTGCTCCTGGTTGAAGTCCTGATACTCCTCATAGATGGTGTACTCAGGGTGCCAGCGATAACCCAGATAGGTCATCATCTCAACCAACACAGCAGGTGATCCTGAGGCACCAATGGCCGTCGTGTGGCGCACGACCTGCCTCGTGGGTTCCATCTGAAAACAAAGATGTTTTCACAGGAGTCAAATGGCAATGTGGATAATGTTCAAATACCACTCTAAAGAATAACTAGGGCTTATCCAACTTTGGGGTGAACATGGTCACGGGATCCTAGTGTTAGAGTTAGTAAAATCGTTTAACCCGAGTAGGAGAGAGTTCAGTGTCCCAGAGTAAGGATCGAGGAGTAAAAGAGCCTAATACCACCCAGATGGCGATGTGGGCCCGTAAGGCACACAACCATGTTAGTAAAAGTTTTGTAATGTCTAGACTCAACTTCGGCCAAGGAGTGTGGAAGGGGGATTCCTACAGGCAGTCGGCTTTGATACCAACTTGTGACGCCCCCGATTTGACCGTACACTAATCATGCACGCAAATGTGTACGATCAAGATCAAGGACTCACGGGAAGATATCACAACACAACTCTACAAATAAAATAAGTCATACAAGCATCATATTACAAGCCAGGGGCCTCGAGGGCTCGAATACAAGAGCTCGATCATAGACGAGTCAGCAGAAGCAACAATATCTGAGTACAGACATAAGTTAAACAAGTTTGCCTTAAGAAGGCTAGCACAAACTGGGATACAGACCTCCTGCCTGGGATCCTCCTAACTACTCCTGGACATTGTCAGCGGGCAGCACGTAGTAGTAGGCACCTCCGGTGTAGTAGGAGTCGTCGTTGAAGGTGGCGTCTGGCTCCTGGGCTCCAACATCTGGTTGCGACAACCAGGTAGAAGGGATAGGGGGAAAAGAGGGAGAAAGCAACCGTGAGTACTCATCCAAAGTACTCGCAAGCAAGGAGCTACACTACATATGTATGCATTGGTATCAACTGGAATAAGGCTATTATATGTGGACTGAACTGCAGAAAGCCGGGATAAGGGGGGATAGCTAGTCCTTTTGAAGACTACGCTTCTGGCAGCCTCGTCTTGCAGCATGTAGAAGAGAGTAGACTGAAGACCTCCAAGTAGCATCGTATAGCATAATCCTAACCGATGATCCTCCCCTCGTCGCCCTGTGAGAGAGCGATCACCGGTTGTATCTGGCACTTGGAAGGGTGTGTTTTATTAAGTATCCGGTTCTAGTTGTCATAAGGTCAAGGTACAACTCCAAGTCGTCCTGTTACCGAAGATCACGGCTATTCGAATAGATTAACTTCCCTGCAGGGGTGCACCACATATCCCAACACGCTCGATCCCATTTGGCCGGACACACTTTCCTGGGTCATGCCCGGCCTCGGAAGATCAACACGTCGTAGCCCAACCTAGGCACAACAGAGAGGTCAGCACGCCGGTCTAAATCCTATGGTGCAGGGGTCTGGGCCCATCGCCCATTGCACACCTGCACGTTGCGTACGCGGCCGGAAGCAGAACTAGCCCCCTTAATACAAGAGCAGGCTTACGGTCCAATCCGGCGCGCACCACTCAGTCGCTGACTCACGAAGGCTTCGGCTGATACCACGACGTCGAGTGCCCATAACTGTCCCCGCGTAGATGGTTAGTGCGTATAGGCCAGTAGCCAGACTCAGATCAAATACCAAGATCTCGTTAAACGTGTTAAGTATCTGCGAACACCGACCAGGGCCAGGCCCACCTCTCTCCTAGGTGGTCACAACCTGCCCTGTCGCTTCACCACAAAGATCCACACAGAGGGCCATTGGGACAAAGGTCCTTTCAGCCTCCAATCCGTGAATCACTCGCGGGTGCTCCACAAGCCGACCCGACTTTAGTCACCACATGTATCATGTATAAAGTATATAGTATATACCCGTGATCACCTCCCGAGTGATCACGGCCCGATAATATAGGATGGCAGACGGACAAGAATGTATGGCCACTAATGATAATCTAGCATCCTATACTAAGCATTAGGATTGCAGGTAAAGGTAACGACAGTAGTAGCAAGGACAGGCTATGCATCAGAATAGGATTAACGGAAAGCAGTAACATGCTACACTACTCTAATGCAAGCAGTAGAGAAAAGAGTAGGCGATATCTGGTGATCAAAGGGGGGGGGGCTTGCCTGGTTGCTCTGGCAAGAGAGAGGGGTCGTCAACACCATAGTCGTACTGGGTAGCAGCAGCGTCGGTCTCCATGTCTAGTGAGAGAAGAGGGGGAAGAAACAATAAATATAATGCACAAAAGCATGACGATGCATGACATGACAAAGCGTGATGCTAGGTGTGCCCTAACGCGGTACGAGGTGGTACCGGTGAAGGGGAGGAACATCCGGGAAATTATCCCCGGTGTTTCGCGTTTTCGGGCAGAGGAGTCGGAGGGGAAAAGTTGCGTGTTCGTTATGCTAGGAATGCGTGGCGGACGAACGGGTTGCATATTCGGGTTCGTCTCGTCGTTCTGAGCAACTTTCATGTACAAAGTTTTTCTATCCGAGTTACGAATTATTTTATATTAATTTTAAAGATTTAATTCATTTTTAGAATTAATAGAATTAATTTAATTAGAAAATGTAATTATGATGTCAGTGTGATGTCATTAGTCAACTGTCTGTTGACTGGTTCAACAAACGTGTGGGTCCCATTCGTCATTGACTAAGACTAATTAACAGTAGTTAGGTTATCTTAGTAGGTTAATTAGGTTTAATTAGTTAATTAACAGAATTATTTTAAGTTAATTATTAATTAATTAATATTATTATTCCTTTTATTATTTTCATTTTACGTTCTGGGGCGTGGGGCCCCCTAGTCAGTGGCCCAGAGGGCCACAGCGATTCGGGCACCGCTGGTATGCCGGTGCGCAGGTTACGGGCGCAGGAACCCGGCCCGATTGGGCAAATGCCCAGATCGACAGGGGGGTGCCGCCATGGGCACGGCAAGCCCGGCCGCCTGGGACGACAGCGGCAGCGGCGAGGCCACGTCGGGGTGGCGCCGGGGCGGGGAGCGAAGGCGGGTGCGGGCAAATGGCGGGACGGCGAGCGACGGCGGACGCAATAGCGATCGGGGCGAGGGGAGCATCGCGAGCATGGGGGCGGACACGCGCAAGCCGTGGACGGCACGGGTGGTCGGTGGGTGAGCACGGCGCGCGCGGAGCCTCAGCACGGGGCGGCGGCGAGTGTGCACGTGCATAGGGCACGGCCGGGTGTGAGGAGCGGGTCGAGCAGGCAGGTGCGGCCTTGCGCGCACAGTCGACACCGACATCACACAGGGGCGGGGCTTGGCGGCGCGATGGCCGGAACGGCAACGGGGATAGGGAGAGAGTGAAGGAAATATGCCCTAGAGGCAATAATAAAGTTATTATTTATTTCCTTATATCATGATAAATGTTTATTATTCATGCTAGAATTGTATTAACCGGAAACATAATACATGTGTGAATACATAAACAAACAGAGTGTCACTAGTATGCCTCTACTTGACTAGCTCGTTAACCAAAGATGGTTATGTTTCCTAACCATGAACAAAGAGTTGTTATTTGATTAACGAGATCACATCATTAGTTGAATGATCTGATTGACATGACCCATTCCATTAGCTTAGCACCCGATCGTTTAGTATGTTGCTATTGCTTTTCTTCATGACTTATACATGTTCCTATGACTATGAGATTATGCAACTCCCATTTACCGGAGGAACACTTTGTGTGCTACCAAACGTCACAACGTTACTAGGTGATTACAAAGGAGCTCTACAGGTGTCTCCAAAGGTAGATGTTGGGTTGGCGTATTTCAAGATTAGGATTTGTCACTCCGATTGTGGGAGAGGTCTCTCTGGGCCCTCTCGGTAATGCACATCACATAAGCCTTGCAAGCATTACAACTAATATGTTAGTTGTGAGATGATGTATTACGGAACGAGTAAAGAGACTTGCCGGTAACGAGATTGAGCTAGGTATTGGATACCGACGATCGAATCTCGGGCAAGTAACATACCGATGACAAAGGGAACAACGTATGTTGTTATGCGGTCTGACCGATAAAGATATTCGTAGAATATGTAGGAGCCAATATGGGCATCCAGGTCCCGCTATTGGTTACTGACCGAAGACGTGTCTCGGTCATGTCTACATTGTTCTCGAACCCGTAGGGTCCGCACGCTTAAGGTTACGATGACAGTTATATTATGAGTTTATGCATTTTGATGTACCGAAGGTTGTTTGGAGTCCCGGATGTGATCACGGACATGACGAGGAGTCTCAAAATGGTCGAGACGTAAAGATTGATATATTGGAAGCCTATGTTTGGATATCGGAAGTGTTCCGGGTGAAATCGGGATTTTACCGGAGTACCGGGAGGTTACCGGAACCCCCCGGGAGCCATATGGGCCTTAATGGGCTTTAGTGGAAAGGAGAAAGGGGCAGCCCAAGGTGGCTGCACACCTCCCCCCTCCCCTAGTCCTATTAGGACTAGGAGAGATGGCCGGCCCCCCTCTCTCTCTTTCCCCCTCGGGGAATCCTAGTCCAACTAGGATTGGGGGGGAGTCCTACTCCCGAAAGGAGTAGGACTCCTCCTGCGCCCTCCTCCTGTCCGGCTCCCCCTCCCCCTTGGCTCCTTTATATACTGAGGCAGAGGCACCCCAGAAACACACAAGTTGATCATTGAGATCATTCCTTAGCCGTGTGCGGTGCCCCCTGCCACCATATTCCACCTCGATTATATTGTAGCAGTGCTTAGGCGAAGCCCTGCGACGGTAGAACATCAAGATCGTCACCACGCCGTCGTGCTGACGGAACTCCTCCCCGACGCTTTGCTGGATCGGAGCCCGGGGATCGTCATCGAGCTGTACGTGTGCTGAGAACTCGGAGGTGCCGGAGTAACGGTGCTTGGATCGGTCGGATCGGGAAGACGTACGACTACTTCCTCTATGTTGCGTCAACGCTTCCGCAGTCGGTCTGCGTGGGTACGTAGACAACACTCTCCCCTCTCGTTGCTATGCATCACCATGATCTTGCGTGTGCGTAGGAAATTTTTTGAAATTACTGCGTTCCCCAACAGTGGCATCTGAGCCTAGGTTTTATGGTTTGATGTTATATGCACGAGTAGAACACAAGTGAGTTGTGGGCGATATAAGTCATACTGCCTACCAGCATGTCATACTTTGGTTCGGCGGTATTGTTGGACGAGACAACCCGGACCGACATTACACGTACATTTACGCGAGACCGGTTCTCCCGACGTGCTTTGCACATAGGTGGCTTGCGAGCGACAGTCTCTCCAACTTTAGTTGAACCGAGTGTGGCTACGCCCGGTCCTTGCGAAGGTTAAAACGGAGTCTATTTGACAAACTGTCGTTGTGGTTTTGATGCGTAGGTGAGATTGGTTCTTGCTTAAGCCCGTAGCAGCCACGTAAAACTTGCAACAACAAAGTAGAGGACGTCTAACTTGTTTTTGCAGGGCATGTTGTGATGTGATATGGTCAAGGCATGATGATGACTTTTATTGTATGAGATGATCATGTTTTGTAACCGAGTTATCGGCAACTGGCAGGAGCCATATGGTTGTCGCTTTATTGTATGCAATGCAATCGCGATGTAATGCTTTACTTTATCACTAAACGATAGCGATAGTCGTGGAAGCATAAGATTGGCGAGACGACAACGATGCTACGATGGAGATCAAGGTGTCGCGCCGGTGACGATGGTGATCATGACGGTGCTCCGGAGATGGAGATCACAAGCACAAGATGATGATGGCCATATAATATCACTTATATTGATTGCATGTGATGTTTATCTTTTTATGCATCTTATCTTGCTTTGATTGACGGTAGCATTATAAGATGATCTCTCACTAAATTATCAAGAAGTGTTCTCCCTGAGTATGCACCGTTGGCAAAGTTCGTCGTGCCCAGACACCACGTGATGATCGGGTGTGATAAGCTCTACGTCCATCTACAATGGGTGCAAGCCAGTTTTGCACACGCAGAATACTCAGGTTAAACTTGACGAGCCTAGCATATGCAGATATGGCCTCGGAAAACAGAGACCGAAAGGTCGAGCGTGAATCATATAGTAGATATGATCAACATAACGATGTTCACCATTGAAAACTACTCCATCTCACGTGATGATCGGTTATGGTTTAGTTGATTTGGATCACGTGATCACTTAGAGGATTAGAGGGATGTCTATCTAACTGGGAGTTCTTAAGTAATTTGATTAATTGAACTTAAACTTATCATGAACTTAGTACCTGATAGTATCTTGCTTGTTTATGTCGAGTGTAGATAGATGGCTCGTGCTGTTGTTCCGTTGAATTTTAATGCGTTCCTTGAGAAAGCAAAGTTGAAAGATGATGGTAGTAATTACACGGACTGGGTCCGTAACTTGAGGATTATCCTCATTGCTGCACAGAAGAATTACGTCTTGGAAGCACCGCTGGGTGCCAGGCCTGCTACAGGAGCAATGCCGGATGTTATGAACGTCTGGCAGAGCAAAGCTGATGACTACTCGATAGTTCAGTGTGCCATGCTTTACGGCTTAGAATCGGGACTTCAACGACGTTTTGAACGTCATGGAGCATATGAGATGTTCCAGGAGTTGAAGTTAATATTTCAAGCAAATGCCCGGATTGAGAGATATGAAGTCTCCAATAAGTTCTATAGCTGCAAGATGGAGGAGAACAGTTCTGTCAGTGAGCATATACTCAAAATATCTGGGTATAATAATCACTTGATTCAATTGGGAGTTAATCTTCCGGATGATTGCGTCATTGACAGAATTCTCCTATCACTGCCACCAAGCTACAAGAGCTTCGTGATGAACTACAATATGCAAGGGATGAACAAGACTATTCCCGAGCTCTTCGCGATGCTGAAAGCTGCGGAGGTAGAAATCAAGAAGGAGCATCAAGTGTTGATGGTCAACAAGACCACTAGTTTCAAGAAAAAGGGCAAAGGGAAGAAGAAGGGGAACTTCAAAAAGAACGGCAAGCAAGTTGCTACTCAAGAGAAGAAACCCAAGTCTGGACCTAAGCCTGAAACTGAGTGCTTCTACTGCAAGCAGACTGGTCACTGGAAGCGGAACTGCCCCAAGTATTTGGCGGATAAGAAGGATGGCAAGGTGAACAAAGGTATATGTGATATACATGTTATTGATGTGTACCTTACTAGAGCTTGCATTAGCACCTGGGTATTTGATACTAGTTCTGTTGCTAATATTTGCAACTCGAAACAGGGACTACGGAATAAGCGGGCACTGGCAAAGGACGAGGTGACGATGCGCGTGGGAAACGGTTCCAAAGTCGATGTGATCGCGGTCGGCACCCTACCTCTACATCTACCTTCGGGATTAGTATTAGACCTAAAATAATTGTTATTTGGTGCCAGCGTTGAGCATGAACATTATATCTGGATCTTGTTTAATGCGAGACGGTTATTCATTTAAATCAGAGAATAATGGTTGTTCTATTTATATGAATAATATCTTTTATGGTCATGCACCCTTGAAGAGTGGTCTATCCTTATTGAATCTCGATAGGAGTAATACACATATTCATAATGTTGAAGCCAAAAGATGCAGAGTTGATAATGAAAGTGCAACTTATTTGTGGCACTGTCGTTTAGGTCATATCGGTGTAAAGCGCATGAAGAAACTCCATACTGATGGAGTTTTGGAACCACTCGATTATGAATCACTTGGTACTTGCAAACCGTGCCTCATGGGCAAGATGACTAAAACACCATTCTCCGGTACTATGGAGAGAGCAACAGATTTGTCGGAAATCATACATACCGATGTATGTGGTCCGATGAATATTGAGGCTCATGGCGGATATCGTTATTTTCTCACCTTCATAGATGATTTAAGCAGATATGGGTATATCTACTTAATGAAACATAAATCTGAAACATTTGAAAATTTCAAAGAATTTCAGAGTGAAGTTGAAAATCATCGTAACAAGAAAATAAAGTTTCTACGATCTGATCGTGGAGGAGAATATTTGAGTTACGAGTTTGGTGTACATTTGAAAAATTGTGGAATAGTTTCGCAACTCACGCCACCCGAAACACCACAGCGTAATGGCGTGTCCGAACGTCGTAATCATACTTTACTAGATATGGTGCGATCTATGATGTCTCTTACTGATTTACCGCTATCGTTTTGGGGTTATGCTTTAGAGACAACCGCATTCACGTTAAATAGGGCACCATCAAAATCCGTTGAGACGACGCCTTAAGAACTGTGGTTTGGCAAGAAACCAAAGTTGTCGTTTCTTAAAGTTTGGGGCTGCGATGCTTATGTGAAAAAGCTTCAACCTGATAAGCTCGAACCCAAATCGGAGAAATGTGTCTTCATAGGATACCCAAAGGAGACTGTTGGGTACACCTTCTATCACATATCCGAATGCAAGACATTCACTGCTAAGAATGGATCCTTTCTAGAGAAGGAGTTTCTCTCGAAAGAAGTGAGTGGGAGGAAAGTAGAACTTGACGAGGTAACTATACCTGCTCCCTTACTGGAAAGTAGTACATCACAGAAAACTGTTTCAGTGACACCTACACCAGTTAGTGAGGAAGCTAATGATAATGATCATGAAACTTCAGATCAAGATACTACTGAACCTCGTAGATCAACCAGAGTAAGATCCGCACCAGAGTGGTACGGTAATCCTGTTCTAGAAGTCATGCTACTAGATCATGATGAACCTACGAACTATGAAGAAGCGATGGTGAGCCCAGATTCCGCAAAGTGGCTTGAAGCCATGAAATCTGAGATGGGATCCATGTATGAGAACAAAGTATGGACTTTGGTTGACTTGCCCGATGATCGGCAAGCAATTGAGAATAAATGGATCTTCAAGAAGAAGACTGACGCTGATGGTAATGTTACTGTCTACAAAGCTCGACTTGTTGCGAAAGGTTTTTGAAAAGTTCAAGGGGTTGACTACAATGAGACTTTCTCACCTGTAGCGATGCTTAAGTCTGTCTGAATCATGTTAGCAATTGCCGCATTTTATGATTATGAAATTTGGCAGATGGATGTCAAAACTGCATTCCTGAATGGATTTCTGGAAGAAGAGTTGTATATGATGCAACCGGAAGGTTTTGTCGATCCAAAAGGAGCTAACAAAGTGTGCAAGCTCCAGCGATCCATTTATGGACTGGTGCAAGCCTCTCGGAGTTGGAATAAACGCTTTGATAGTGTGATCAAAGCATTTGGTTTTATACAGACTTTCGGAGAAGCCTGTATTTACAAGAAAGTGAGTGGGAGCTTTGTAGCATTTCTGATATTATATGTGGATGACATATTACTAATTGGAAATGATATAGAATTTCTGGATAGCATAAAAGGATACTTGAATAAGAGTTTTTCAATGAAAGACCTCAGAGAAGCTGCTTACATATTAGGCATTAAGATCTATAGAGATAGATCAAGACGCTTAATTGGACTTTCACAAAGCACATACCTTGACAAAGTTTTGAAGAAGTTCAAAATGGATCAAGCAAAGAAAGGGTTCTTGCATGTATTACAAGGTGTGAAGTTGAGTAAGACTCAATGCCCGACCACTGCAGAAGATAGAGAGAAAATGAAAGATGTTCCCTATGCTTCAGCCATAGGCTCTATCATGTATGCAATGCTGTGTACCAGACCTGATGTGTGCCTTGCTATAAGTTTAGCAGGGAGGTACCAAAGTAATCCAGGAGTGGATCACTGGACAGCGGTCAAGAACATCCTGAAATACCTGAAAAGGACTAAGGATATGTTTCTCATATATGGAGGTGACAAAGAGCTCACCGTAAAAGGTTACGTTGATGCAAGCTTTGACACTGATTCAGACGATTCTAAATCGCAAACCGGATACGTGTTTACATTAAACGGTGGAGCTGTCAGTTGGTGCAGTTCTAAACAAAGCGTCGTAGCGGGATCTACATGTGAAGCGGAGTACATAGCTGCTTCGGAAGCAGCGAACGAAGGAGTCTGGATGAAGGAGTTCATATCCGATCTAGGTGTCATACCTAGTGCATCGGGTCCAATGAAAATCTTTTGTGACAATACTGGTGCAATTGCCTTGGCAAAGGAATCCAGATTTCACAAAAGGACCAAGCACATCAAGAGACGCTTCAACACCATCCGGGATCTAGTCCAGGTGGGAGACATAGAGATTTGCAAGAGACATACGGATCTGAATGTTGCATACTCGTTGACTAAGCCTCTTCCACGAGCAAAACATGATCAGCACCAAGGCTCCATGGGTGTTAGAATCATTACAGTGTAATCTAGATTATTGACTCTAGTGCAAGTGGGAGACTGAAGGAAATATGCCCTAGAGGCAATAATAAAGTTATTATTTATTTCCTTATATCATGATAAATGTTTATTATTCATGCTAGAATTGTATTAACCGGAAACATAATACATGTGTGAATACATAAACAAACAGAGTGTCACTAGTATGCCTCTACTTGACTAGCTCGTTAATCAAAGATGGTTATGTTTCCTAACCATGAACAAAGAGTTGTTATTTGATTAACGACATCACATCATTAGTTGAATGATCTGATTGACATGACCCATTCCATTAGCTTAGCACCCGATCGTTTAGTATGTTGCTATTGCTTTTCTTCATGACTTATACATGTTCCTATGACTATGAGATTATGCAACTCCCGTTTACCGGAGGAACACTTTGTGTGCTACCAAACGTCACAACATTACTGGGTGATTATAAAGGAGCTCTACAGGTGTCTCCAAAGGTAGATGTTGGGTTGGCGTATTTCGAGATTAGGATTTGTCACTCCGATTGTCGGAGAGGTATCTCTGGGCCCTCTCGGTAATGCACATCACATAAGCCTTGCAAGCATTACAACTAATATGTTAGTTGTGAGATGATGTATTACGGAACGAGTAAAGAGACTTGCCGGTAACGAGATTGAGCTAGGTATTGGATACCGACGATCGAATCTTGGGCAAGAAACATACCGATGACAAAGGGAACAACGTATGTTGTTATGCGGTCTAACCGATAAAGATCTTCGTAGAATATGTAGGATCCAATATGGGCATCCAGGTCCCGCTATTAGTTATTGACCGGAGACGTGTCTCGGTCATGTCTACATTGTTCTCGAACCCGTAGGGTCCGCACGCTTAAGGTTACGATGACAGTTATATTATGAGTTTATGCATTTTGATGTACCGAAGGTTGTTCGGAGTCCCGGATGTGATCACGGACATGACGAGGAGTCTCGAAATGGTCGAGACGTAAAGATTGATATATTGGAAGCCTATGTTTGGATATCGGAAGTGTTCCGGGTGAAATCGGGATTTTACCGGAGTACCGGGAGGTTACCGGAACCCCCCGGGAGCCATATGGGCCTTAATGGGCTTTAGTGGAAAGGAGAAAGGGGCAGCCCAAGGTGGCTGCGCACCTCCCCCCTCCCCTATTCCTATTAGGACTAGGAGAGGTGGCCGGCCCCCCTCTCTCTCTTTCCCCCTCGGGGAATCCTAGTCCAACTAGGATTGGGGGGGAGTCCTACTCCCGGAAGGAGTAGGACTCCTCCTGCGCCCTCCTCCTGGCCGGCGCCCCCCTCCCCCTTGGCTCCTTTATATACTGAGGCAGAGGCACCCCATAAACACACAAGTTGATCATTGAGATCATTCCTTAGCCGTGTGCGGTGCCCCCTGCCACCATATTCCACCTCGATTATATTGTAGCAGTGCTTAGGCGAAGCCCTGCGACGGTAGAACATCAAGATCGTCACCACGCCGTCGTGCTAACGGAACTCCTCCCCAACGCTTTGCTGGATCGGAGCCCGGGGATCGTCATCGAGCTGTACGTGTGCTAAGAACTCGGAGGTGCCGGAGTACAGGTGCTTGGATCGGTCGGATCGGGAAGACGTACGACTACTTCCTCTATGTTGCGTCAATGCTTCCGCAGTCGTGGAAGAGGAGGACGACGGTGACGACGAGCATGGCGGAGATGGGATACAGGCCGGCGAGGAAGAGGAGGCAGGCCGGCGAGGTAGTGGAGGCAGGCCGGCGAGGTAGTGGAGTCAGGCCAGCGAGGTGGCGCGGGCTCCGGGCGGCGGCGTCCAACGGTGAGGGGCGGCGCGGTCGTCGCGGCGGGGTTCGTTCCCCCGATCT
>NC_041384.1:521363569-521418881 GCF_002162155.2 Triticum dicoccoides | reverse complement strand
TTAGGGTTTCGGTCGGTGTGGGGTGGCCTATAGGCCACGGGGGTGAAGGGGCCGCATGGGCCGGCCTGGTGGGCGGCCTGGTCGGCCAGCTAGGCCGTTTGGCCCGGGGGGGCTCTTTCTTTTTATTAGTTTTCTGTTTTTGTTTTTCCTTTTTATTTATCTTATATCTTTTCTGTTTTATCTTGTTCCTCATTTTATTTTAGTTTGTTAAAGTACAAGAATGATCCCTAACTTAGTACTACCACTAAACCCACTGCAATAAAAAGTTTAACACCTAAATAGAATAGTTTAACATTTTATTAATTATAAAATGCATTTCAATAATTGTCTTGACTACTGTTTTATTCATTTTAGAGTATTTAAAGATTTTATATAAGTGTGGTTTCTCCATCATAACTATCCATGATTTATTTGAATCCACCCGAACATTTAGTTTTAATATTTGAAAACTTTTATTGTTTGCCTTTATTTTAAATTTGAATTTTGAACTGGGTTTCGAACTACGCGGGTTTATCAACAGTAACCGAGGTGACATGGCATCATTAGCGGAGATTCACTGTAGCTTAATTATCCGGGCGTTACAGTTCTACTCCTGCATATGACATCTACACATAAAACCTGGCTCGGATGCCACTGTTGGGGAACGTAGTAATTTCAAAAAAATTCCTACGCACACGCAAGATCATGGTGATGCATAGCAACGAGAGGGGAGAGTGTTGTCCACGTACCCTCGTAGACCGAAAGCAGAAGCGTTAGCACAACGCGGTTGATGTAGTCGTACGTCTTCACGATCCAACCGATCAAGTACCGAACGCATGGCACCTCCGAGTTCAGCACAAGTTCAGCCCGATGACGTCCCTCGAACTCCGATCCAGCCGAGTGTTGAGGGAGAGTTTCGTCAGCACGACGACATGGTGACGATGATGATGTTCTACCGACGCAGGGCTTCGCCTAAGCACCGCTACAGTATTATCAAGGTGGACTATGGTGGAGGGGGGCACCGCACACGACTAAAAGATCAAATCAATTGTTGTGTCTCTAGGGTGCCCCCTGCCCCCGTATATAAAGGAGCAAGCGGGGGAGGTGCGTCCGGCCAGGAGGAGGCGCGCCAGGAGGAGTCCTACTCCCACCGGGAGTAGGACTCCCTCCCTTCCTTGTTGGATTAGGAGAAGGGGGGAAAGAGGAGGGAGAGAGGAAGGAAAGGGGGGCCTCCGCCCCCTCTCCTTGTCCTATTCGGACCAGATGGGGAGGGGCGCGCGGCCCTGCCCTATCCGCCTCTCCTCTTCTCCACTGAGGCCCACTATGGCCCATTAAGCCCCCGGGGGATTCCGGTAACCCCTCGGTACTCCGGTAAAATCCCGATTTCACCCGAACATTTCCGATATCGAAATATAGGCTTCTAATATACCAATCTTCATGTCTCCACCATTTCGAGACTCCTCGTCATGTCCGTGATCACATCCGGGGCTCCGAACAACCTTCGGTACATCAAAACTCATAAACTCATAATATAACCATCATCGAAACTTAAGCGTGTGGACCCTACGGGTTCGAGAACTATGTCGACATGACCGAGACACATCTTCGGTCAATAACCAATAGCGGAACCTGGATGCTCATATTGGCTCCCACATATTCTACGAAGGTCTTTATCGGTCAGACCACATAACAACATACGTTGTTCCCTTTGTCATCAGTATGTTACTTGCCCGAGATTCGATAGTCGGTATCTCAATACCTAGTTCAATCTCGTTACCGGCAAGTCTCTTTACTCGTTCCGTAATACATCATCCTGCAACTAACTCATTAGTTGCAATGCTTGCAAGGCTTAAGTGATGTGTATTACCGAGTGGGCCCAGAGATACCTTCTCTGACAATCAGAGTGACAAATCCTAACCTCGAAATACGCCAACCCAACAAGTACCTTTGGAGACACCTGTAGAGCACCTTTATAATCACCCAGTTACGTTGTGACATTTGGTAGCACACAAAGTGTTCCTCTGGTAAATGGGAGTTGCATAATCTCATAGTCATAGGAACATGTATAAGTCATGAAGAAAGCAATAGCAACAACCTAAACGATCAAGTTCTAAGCTAATGGAATGGGTCAAGTCAATCACATCATTCTCCTAATGATGTGATCCCGTTAATCAAATGACAACTCTTTGTCTATGGCTAGGAAACATAACCATCTTTGATCAACGAGCTAGTCAAGTAGAGGCATACTAGTGACACTCTGTTTGTCTATGTATTCACACATGTATCATGTTTCTGGTTAATACAATTCTAGCATGAATAATAAACATTTATCATGATATAAGGAAATAAATAATAACTTTATTATTGCCTCTAGGGCATATTTCCTTCAGGCATGTGTTCCGAATATAGTCATACATGCTTATGGAAAAGAACTTGCATGACATCTTTTGTCCTACCTTCCTGTGGTAGCGGGGTCCTATTAGAAACTAAGGGATATTAAGGCCTCCTTTTACTAGAGTACCGAACCAAAGCATTAACACTTAGTGAATAAATGAACTCCTCAGACTACGGTCATCATCGGGAGTGGTCCCAATTATTGTCACTTTGGGGTTGCCGAATCATAACACATAGTAGGTGACTATTGACTTGCAAGATAGGATCAAGAACTCACATATATTCATGAAAACATAATAGGTTCAGATCTGAAATCATGGCACTCGGGCCCTAGTGACAAGCATTAAGCATATCAAAGCCATAGCAACACCAATCTTAGAACATAGTGCATACTAAGGATCAAACCCTAACAAAACTAACTCGATTACATGGTAAATCTCATCCAACCCATCACCGTCTAGCAAGCCTACGATGAGATTACTCACGCACAACGGTGAGCATCATGAAATTGGTGATGGAGGATGGTTGATGATGACGATGGCGACGGATTCCCCTCTCCGGATACCCGAACGGACTCCAGATCAGCCCTCCCGAGGAAGATTAGGGCTTGGCGGCGGCTCTGTATCGTAAAATGCGATGAATCCTTCCCTTTGATTTTTTGTCCCAAAAGTGAATATATGGAGTTGGGGTTGAGGTCGGTGGAGTCCTAGGGGGCCCACGAGGCAGGGGGCGCGCCCCAGGGGGGTTGCGCCCTGCACCCTCGTGGACAGGGTGTGGGCCCCCTGATGCTGATTATTTCGCCAATATTTTTCTTTAATTCCAAAACGTGTCTCTGTGGATTTTCAGGTCATTCTGAGAACTTTTATTTCTGCACAAAAATATCACCATGGCAGTTCTACTGAAAACAACGTCAGTCCGGGTTAGTTCCATTCAAATCATGCAAGTTAGAGTGCAAAACAAGGGCAAAAGTGTTTGGAAAAGTAGATATGTTGGAGACTGATACGTCTCCAACATATCTATAATTTTTGATTTTTCCATGCTATTATATTATCTGTTTTGGATGTTTAATGGGCTTTACTAAGCACTTCTATATTATTTTTGGGACTAACCTACTAACCCAAGGCCCAGTGCAAATTGCTGGTTTTTTTTGCCTATTTTAGTGTTTCACAGAAAAGGAATATCAAATGGAATCCATACGGAATGAAACCTTCGGGAGAGTTATTTTTGGAACAAACGTGATCCAGGGGACTTGGAGTTGACATCAATAAAGAAGTGAGGAGGCCACAAGGCAGGAGGGCGCGCCCCCACCCTCATGGGCCCCTCGTAGCTCCACCGACCTACTTCTTCCTCCTATATATACCCATATACCCTGAAAACATCCACGAGCACCACGAAACCCTATTTCCATCGCCACAACCTTCTGTACCCGTGAGGTCCCATCTTGGGGCCTTTTCCGGAGCTCCGCCGGAGGGGGAATTGATCACGGAGGGCTTCTACATCAACACCATAGCCTCTCCGATGATATGTGGGTAGTTTACCACAGACCTTCGGGTCCATAGTTATTAGCTAGATGGCTTCTTCTCTCTCTTTGGATCTCAATACAAAGTTCTCCTCGATCTTCTTGGAGATCTATTCGATGTAATTCTTTTTGCAATGTGTTTGTAGAGATCCGATGAATTGTGGGTTTATGATCAAGATTATCTATGAACAATATTTGGGTCTTCTCTGAATTCTTATATGTATGATTTAATTATCTTTGCAAGTCTCTTTGAATTATCAGTTTGGTTTGGCCTACTAGATTGATCTTTCTTGCAATCGGAGAAGTGCTTAGCTTTGGGTTCAATCTTGTGGTGTCCTTTCCCAGTGACAGCAGGGACAGCAAGGCACGTATTCTATTGTTGCCATCGAGGATAAAAAGAAGGGGTTTATATCATATTGCTTGAGTTTATCCCTCTACATCATGTCATCTTGCTTAATGCGTTACTCTGTTCTTATGAACTAATACTCTAGATGCAGGCAGGAGTCGGTCGATGTGTGGAGTAATAGTAGTAGATGCAGAATCGTTTCGGTCTATTTGTTGCACACGCGATGCCTATATACATGATCATGCCTAGATATTCTCATAACTATGCACTTTTCTATCAATTGCTCGACGGTAATTCGTTCACCCACCATAAATTATGCTATCTTGAGAGAAGCCACTAGTGAAACCTATGGCCCCCGGGTCTATCTTCCATCATATTGCTTTCCTATCAATTTACTATTTCCGCTATCTTTTATTTTGCAATCTTTACTTTCCACTCTATAACATAAAAATACCAAAAATATTTATCTTGTTATCTCTATCGGATCTCACTTTTGCAAGTGGCCGTGAAGGGATTGACAACCCCTTTATCGCGTTGGTTGCATTGTTCTTATTTGTTTGTGTAGGTACGAGGTGACTTGTGTGTGGTCTCCTACTTGATTGATACCTTAGTTCTCAAAAACTGAGGGAAATACTTACACTGCTTTGCTGCATCATCCTTTCCTCTTCAAGGGAAAACCAACGCATGCTCAAGAGGTTGCAGAGACGTATCAACTCCCCCAAGCTTAAACCTTTGCTTGTCCTCAAGCAATTCAGTTGACAAACTGAAAGTGATAAAGAAAAACTTTTACAAACTCTGTTTGATCTTGTTGTTGCAAATATGTAAAGCCAACATTCAAGTTTTCAGCAAAAAATATGAACTAACCATATTCACTATACCATTTAGGTCTCATATTTACTCATATCAATGGCATAATCAACTAGTGAGCAATAATAATAAATCTTGGATGACAACACTTTCTCAAAACAATCATAACAAGATGGTATCTCGCTAGCCCTTTCTAAGACCGCAAAACATAAATGCAGAGCACCCCTGAAGATCAAGGACTGGCTAGACATTGTAATTCATGGTAAAAGAGATCCAGTCACAGTCATACTCAATGTAAATTAATAGCAATGCATGTGAATGGCAGCGGTGCTCTCCAACTGGTGCTTTAATAAGAGGATGATAACTCAACATAAAAGTAAATAGATAGGCCCGTCGCAGAGGGAAGCAGAGATTTGTAGAGGTGCCAGAGCTCGAGTTTTGAAACATAGATAAATAATATTTTGAGTGGCATACTTTCATTGTCAACATAACAACCAAGAGATCTCAGTATCTTCCATGCTACACACATTATAGGCAGTTCCCAAACAGAATGGTAAAGTTTATACCCCCCACCACCAACAAACATCGATCCATGGATTGTCCGAAACAACGGGTGCCTCCAACTAACAACAATCCCGGGGGAGTTTTGTTTGCAATTATTTTGATTTGATTTGAGCATGGGATTCGGCATCCCGGTTACCGGCCATTTTCTCGTGAGTGATGAGCGGAGTCCACTCACCGTGAGAATAACCCACCTACCGTGGAATATATAGACAACCCTAGTTGATACATGAGTTATTCGAGCATACAAAATGGAATTTCATTTGAAGGTTTAGAGTTTGGCACATACAAATTTACTTGGAACAGCAGGTAAACACCGCATATAGGAAGGTAATGTGGACTCATATGGAATAACTTTGGGGTTTATGGAAGTGGATGCACAAGCAATATTCCCGCTTAGTACAAGTGAAGTCTAGAAAGAGACTGGGAAGCGACCAACTAGAGAGCGACAACAGTCATGAACATGCATTAAGATTAATCAACAATGAGTGCAAGCATGAGTAGGATATAAATCACTATGAACATAAATATCATGGGTGCTATGTTGATTTTGTTTCAACTACATGCGTGAACATGTGCCAAGTCAAGCCAGTCGAATCGTTCAAAGGAGGATACGACCCTAGCATACCATATCACAACCATTTTAATAGCATGTTGGCATGCAAGGTAAACCATTATATACTCCTAGCTAATTAAGCATGGCATGAGCAACTATAATATCTAATTGTCATTGCAAACATGTTTCATTCATAATAGGCTGAATCCGGAACGATGAACTAATCATATTTACAAAAACAAGATACGTCGAGTTCATACCAGCTTCTCTCATATCAATCAGTCCATCATATATTGTCATTATTGCCTTTCGCTTGCACGACTGAATGGTGTAGATAATTATAATAGTGCACATGCATTGGACTAAGCTGGAATCTGCAAGCATTTAATACAATGAAGAAGACAAGGTAATATGGGCTCTTGGTTAAATCAACAATAATGCATATGGGAGCCACTCAACATTTTCATCATGGTCTTCTCCTCTTGACCCCCAAAGAATAAGAAAAGAAATAAAACTATTTACACGGGAAAGCTCCCAACAAGCAAAAGAAGAACGAGAAATCTTTTTGGGTTTTCTTTTAATTACTACTACTACAGGCATGGAAAGTAAACTAGCTAAAATCTACAAGTAATTTTTTGTTTTTTCTTAAGGTTTTTCAAACATACAAGAAGAGTGCTTAGAAAAGAAAATAAATCAGCATGGATAGTACAATGAAAAAGTATGGGCACCGACAACTAGAATGAGTGTATGAACATGAATGTAATGTCGGTGATAAGTACGTACTCCCCCAAGCTTAGGCTTTTGGCCTAAGTTGGTCTATGACCACTGCTGGCCTGGCGGATATCCAAAGTCGTAGGTGGGGTTGTAATGAGATGCAATAGCTACTGCCTGAAGAGCTGCAGCTTGGAGGCGAGCTGCCTCCATCCTCCTCTCGTACTCGTTCGCCTCCTCCCTGGTTATAACATATGTCCGTTTCACCTGAAAGTTAAAGAAAGCAGGAGCAGGGAGGGCAACATGGACAATGCGCTGTCTGTCAAAAATTAGTCAGTTAGGTAGTGGTACTATAGGCACTTATCTGACACGAAGTCCTCAAGATCAGCATTACGCACATACGCATCAAATTCATCCTTGATGCCTGCCTGGACCATAAACTCCTCTGACGACCATTCACAAGGCCGCACTTGAGCTTCCCTCGGTGGTTCATCGTCCGGCTCACGTATTGCGAGCCTTGGTCCTTTCTTCCTTGAGGAACCACCTTGATACATTTTCCTATGCATTATTCTTTCTCTGAAAATTTTCTGAAATTTTAGTGACTCAAAATAAAAGTGAAACCGAACTCAACAAGATTGATAGCAACTAATCCCACAAGTGCCTATAGGCTATATCATGCATTAAAACGACTTTGGACCATATAAATTTGACATGCATGCTCAAGAACAGGGTCACCTTAGCAGCAAAAATTTGCAATAAATAAAGCACAAAAACAAAAACTAATTGGACCTTTGTAGGAGTCACATACCGAAGAACAATCCCCCAAAACAGTTTTGTGAATGGAGCTTTGAGCAAATAGATTGAAAATGGCAGGAAGATGAGCTCGAACACGGGTTTGAGCTATGGGAGGATTTTTTCGGGAGGAAGACAAAGTGAGTGTGTGCTAGAATAAGTGGAGGGGGTCCATGTGAGGCCCACGAGGCAGGGAACGCGCCCTGTGCCCTCGTGGCCAAATGGTGCCCCCTGGTGTGTTCTTAGTGCCAGAAATTCTTAAATATTCTATAAAAATCATATTTCATTTTCATGACATTTGGAGAACTTCTATTTTCGGGGTATTTTTATTGCAAGGATAATTCAGAAAACAGACAGAAAATACTATTTTTTCTTTATTTAATCTAAATAACAGAAAGTAAAAGGAGGGTACAGAGAGTTGTGCTTTCTAACTTCATCCATCTCATGATCATCAAAAGGAATCCACTAACAAGGTTGATCAAGTCTTGTTAACAAACTCTTTCTGAATAATATGAAACCGGAGAATTTTCGAATAACACTAGGTTACCTCAATGGGGATATGCATGTCCCCAACAATAAGAATATCATATTTCTTCTTGACAGTAGGAAGAGGGAATTCAAAATCTCCAATAGTAATCGTTGAAATTTTTCCAATAGAATTGATACTGTGTACTTGAGGTTGTTTCCTCGGAAAGTGTACTGCATGCTCATTACCATTAACATGAAAAGTGACATTGCCTTTGTTGCAATCAATAACAGCCCCTGCAGCATTAAAAAAGGGTCTACCAAGGATAATCGACATACTCGTCCTCGGGAATATCAAGGATAACAAAGTCCGTTAAAATAGTAACGTTTGCAACCACAACAGGCACATCCTCACAAATACTGACAGGTATAGCAGTTGATTTATTGGCCATTTGCAAAGATATTTCAGTAGGTGTCAACTTATTCAAATCAAGTCTAAGATATAAAGAGAGAGGCATAACACTAACACCGGCTCCAAGATCACATAAAGCAGTTTTAATATAGTTTCTTTTAATGGAGCATGGTATAGTTGGTACTCCTGGATCTCCTAGTTTCTTTGGTATTCCACCTTTAAAAGTATAATTGGCAAGCATGGTGGAAGTTTCAGCTTCTGGTATCTTTCTTTTATTTGTAACAATATCTTTCATATACTTAGCATAAGGATTTATTTTAAGCATATCAGCCAAACGCATACGCAAAAAGATAGGTCTAATCATTTCATCAAAGTGCTCAAAATCCTCATCATCCTTTTTCTTGAATGGTTTAGGAGGAAAGGGCATGGGTTTCTGAACCCATGGTTCTCTTTCTTTACTGTGCTTCCTAGCGACGAAGTCTCTCTTATCATAACGTTGATTCTTTGATTATGAGTTATCAAGATGAAGAGGAGGTTCAATCTCTACATCATTGTTATTGCTAGGTTGAGCATCAACATGAACATCCTCATTATCACTAGGTTCATGTTCATTACCAAGTTGTGTTTCAGCATCAGAAATAGAAATATAATTGGGATTCTCAGGTGTGTCAACAACAGGTTCACTAAAAGCATGTAAAGTCCTATCATTTTTCTTTTTCTTCTTCTTAGAAGGACTAGGTGCATCAACATTAGTTCTCTGAGAATCTTGCTCCACTCTCTTAGGGTGGCCCTCAGTATACAAAGGTTCCTGAGTCATTTTACCCCCTCTAGTCATAACTCTAACAACATTATCATTTTTCTTATTATTTAATTCAATGAGCAAATCATCTTGCGCTTTAAGCACTTGTTCTACCCGAGTGGTAACCATAGAAGCATGTTTACTAATAAGTTTAAGGTCACCTTTAACTCTAGACATATAACCACTCAAGTGTTCAACCATATAAGCATTACGTTTCAATTGTCTACCAACATAAGCATTGAAGTTTTCTTGTTTAACAATAAAATTATGAAACTCATCCAAGCATTGGCTAGCAGACTTATTACGAGGAATATCACCTTCATCAAATCTATAGAGAGAATTTACCTTTACTACCCGTGTCGGGTTATTAAGACCATATATTTCTTCAATAGGTGGTAAATTCTTAACATCTTCAGCTTTAATACCCTTTCTTTCATAGATTTCTTTGTCTCTTGCATACCTTCAAGACTGAGAAATAGAATACCCCTTTTCTTTGGAGTTGGCTTAGGAGTTGGTTCACAAAGTATCCAATCATTATCATTACTCAATATATTATTCAATAGCAATTCAGCTTGCAACAGTTCTTTCCGTGAAAACACAACCAACACAACTATCCAGGTGCTCTCTCGAAGCATTAGTTAGTCCATTATAAAAGATATCAAGTATTTCATTTTTCTTGAGAGGATGATCAGGCAAAGCATTAAGTAATCGGAGAAGCCTCCCCAAGCTTGTGGGAGACTCTCTTCTTCAATTTGCACAAAATTATATATTTCCCTTAAAGCAGCTTGTTTCTTATGAGCGGGGAAATATTTAGCAGAGAAGTAATAAATCATATCCTGGGGACTACGCACACAACCAGGATCAAGAGAATTAAACCATGTTTTAGCATCACCCTTTAATGAGAACGGAAATAACTTAAGGATATAGTAGTAAAGAATTTTTTCCTCATGAGTGAATAGGGTGGCTATATCATTCAATTTAGTAAGATGTGCCACAATAGTTTCAAATTCATAGCCATGAAAAGGATCAGATTCAACCAAAGTAATTAACTCAGGATCGACAAAGAAATCATAATCCTTATCAGAAATACAGATAGGTGAAGTAGCAAAAGCAGGGTCATATTTCATTCTAGCATTCAAAGACTTTTCTTTTAGCTTAGCTACCAGTTTCTTAAGATCATATCTATCTTTGCAAGAAAAAAGGTCTCTAGCAGTTTCTTCATCCATAACATAACCCTCAGGCACATCAGGCAATTCATATCTAGGGGAGAATCTTCATCATCACTTTCATCAATATTATCTGTTTCAATAATTTCATTCTCTCTAACCCTAGCAAGTTGTTAATCAAAAAATTCACCTAATGGCACAGTATTATCAAGCATAGAAGTAGTTTCATCATAAGCATCATGCATAGCAGAAGTGGCATCATCAATAACATGCGACATATCAGAATCAATAACATGTGTAGGTGTCGCAAATTTACTCTTAATAGAAGGTGAATCAAGTGTAGAGCTAGATGGCAGTTCCTTACCTCCCCTTGTAGTTGAGGAAAAAATCTTGGTTGTTTCATCTTTCAAGTTCCTCATAGTGATCAACGGATATAAATCCCAAGTGACTCAAAGAATAGAACTATGCTCCCCGACAACGACGCTAGAAAATAGTCTTGATAACCCACAAGTATAGGGGATCGCAACAGTTTTCGAGGGTAGAGTATTCAATCCAAATTTATTGATTTGACACAAGGGGAGCCAAAGAATATTCTCAAGTATTAGCAGTTGAGTTGTCGATTCAACCACACCTGAAAGACTTAATATCTGCAGCAAAATATTTAGTAGCAAAGTAGTATGGAAGTAACGGTAACTGTAGCAAAAGTAATCGTAGTAGTTTTTGTAGCAATTGTAACAGTGGCAACGGAAAAGTACTAAGCAAAGATCAATATGTGAAAAGCTCGTAGGCAATGGATCAATGTGGATAATTATGTCGGATGCGATTCCTCATGCAACAGTTATAACATAGGCTGACACAGAACTAACTCCAGTTCATCAATGTAATGTAGGCATGTATTCCGAATATAGTCATACCTGCTTATGGAAAAGAACTTGCATGACATCTTTTGTCCTACCCTCCCGTGGCAGCGGGGTCCTATTGGAAACTAAGGGATGTTAAGGCCAACTTTTAATAGATTATCGGACCAAAGCATTAACACTTAGTGAATACATGAACTCCTCAAACTACGGTCATCACCGGGAGTGGTCCCGATTATTGTCACTTCGGGGTTGCCGGATAATAACACATAGTAGGTGACTATTGACTTGCAAGATAGGATCAAGAGCTCACATATATTCATGAAAACATAATTGGTTCAGATCTCAAATCATGGCACTCGGGCCCTAGTGACAAGCATTAAGCATAGAAAAGTCATAGCAACATCAATCTTAAAACATAATGGATACTAGGGATCAAACCCTAACAAAACTAACTCGATTACATGGTAAATCTCATCCAATCCATCACCGTCCAGCAAGCCTACGATGAGATTACTCATGCACGACGGTGAGCATCATGAAATTGGTGATGGAGGATGGTTGATGATGACGATGGCGACGGATTCCCCTCTCCGAAGCCCCGAACGGACTCCAGATCAGCCCTTCCGAGGAATATTAGGGCTTGGCGGCGGCTCCGTATCGTAAAATGCGATGAATGCTTCCCTCTGATTTTTTTTCTCCCCGAAAGTGAATATATGGAGTTGGGTTTGAGGTCGGTGGAGTCCCAGGGGGCCCACGAGGCAGGGGGGCGCGCCCTAGGGGTGGTGCGCCCTGCACCCTCGTGGACAGGGTGTGTGGGGCCCCTGATGCTGATTCTTTCACAATATTTTTCATTAATTCCAAAACGTGTCTTCGTGGATTTTCAGGTCATTCCGAGAACTTTTATTTTTGCACAAAAATAACACCATGGCAGTTCTGCTGAAAACAACGTCACTCCGGGTTAATTCCATTCAAATCATGCAAGTTAGAGTCCAAAATAAGGGAAAAAGTGTTTGGAAAAGTAGATACATTGGAGACGTATCAGTAGGCCATGCTCGATGGGTCGGTTTATGTCCAGTCTCGCCCCAACTCATCTTGTCGTGGCCGCCGCCCCTCCTCCTCGACGTTCCTCTCTTCACCCCCACCTCACGCATGTGCCCATCCAAGTCGTCGCTACCGCCCCTCCTCGATGCATCACAATTCCCTCTCCCTTCCTCTATCTGAGCAGCGACAGCTGGTGAGATTGGAGGCGGCATCTCGCGCGATGGGGGAAGAGATCATGCGGTGGCCCGTCTCACGTGGTGGAGACCCAGGGGCCGCGTCTGTAAGGGATGCTGCGGAGGATGACAATGCGGAGAGACGTGGCTGCTGGCTGGAAGGGAGGTAATGGCCATCGATGGTGATGCCGCTCTGTTGGGACGACCTTGTTGCCGCTGCCCAACATAGGTTTTGGGAATGGTGATATGTGCTAATGTTGGCGTTGGTCAGAGGTGATTTTGTGGTTCATATAGTATTTTTATTTGTCTTCTTTACTTAGTTTGGCCTATTAATTTTGACAAATCCAGTGGAAGGCTCCAGGTGGTTGCTTATTCATGGATGTTTCCTTTGTAAACAACGTGATTTTACACACAAAGAGGTGGATCCTGGCCTCATGGGTGTCAAATGTTGGCCAATTAAGGTTGCATTAGAGCTGCAGGTGGATGCTATACGTTTTGAAAATTCATTTGAAAGCCATGTAGGTAGACCGAGCTTCTCATTTCAGCATATATTTTTACAAGAACTACTTCTGGACATAATCATTGTTAAGCAGTTGCTCTATCAGTGGACACAAAATTTGGAGGAAGGGTTATGGTCAAACTACTCACATATAGACCCTCACTATAGCAGATAGTTTGCTTGGCAATGATAAGAATCTCGAAGATGACACTAAATATTTATCCTCTATTACTATTTCTTTGCTAATTTATTTGGCAACACTAGGAACGAAAATCATGATAACCAACCTTTACCAAGGGACACATTGAACCATAGTCCACATAAATATTGTTGAGTAAACAAATGAATGTCCATGCGAAGTTCTGTGAAGGGTTCATACATTTTTTTAGATGAAAGTGTTCATACGTTGGTGAGCAAATGTACTTTGGCCAAAAACATGCCAAAGCAGAGAGCCACATAGAGGGCTGGGGCAACCAAAAAATAATTGTATGTCAAATTTCCCTTTGGCATTATATATTACTTGCATCATCTAAGTATAAAGAAGCCATCGTTCATTTGATCTCTACTGCAGATGCACTGTGTAATCAGTTCCTAGACCGATCTGATTTGAGTGAAGTTAAACGCGAGGATATACAAGAGCAATATTTGATAATATGGTTACTAGCCAATATGGTAATCAATTCATACCAACGAACATGTTCTCTTATGCCCATAATGTAGCCATACCTGATATTTCTTACACTGAGCTGAACATTGGTGAGGCAACTGAAAGCATGAACAATGGCAATATCAGTTGCCTAATTATACATGGAGATTATCTGCAGGGGAGTGTGGGGAATGCCCTAAAGCAGAGTCTGGGTTCTCTTGATGTGGCTGGTGAACCGTCACTGCATGATTTGCGTCAAAACTATCAGTCATATGAGGAACAGACCCCGCCTAATATACGTGCAGGCAGCTTGGTGCAGGTGGACTCTCTGGATCAATACTGTGATGATATATCTTTACCATATTACTACATGGATGTGTTTCCCTGGAGTCCTCATCCCGTGAGAAGATCGAACCTGAATATATTGGTTTCAAGAGTGAGTACTGACTTTTCTCCGATACCCTCATGTATAGGAGCATAACAGATTAAATGCCTCTGCATTTTTATAATCAATAATATATCATAGAAGTAGCAATTCTTTTACTCAAAGGGATTTTGACAAGAAATTGCCTCCGTGTACTATTATTTTGATTTATGTAACCTTGGTAGCCATCGAGCTCCTGGTTATCTATTGCCACTCCAGGTAAAATGTAATAATTTTCAACAATCTTTGTCTGCAAATACTTTTATTCATGGTCTAGAGTGATGACATACAAGTCACATGATCAAATGGAGACTCTACGGTCAGGTCATATATAATTATGTGTGCTTGCTAAGTTTACATAGCCCTGCCCGAAAACGAGTTCATTTCAAATTTTTTGTTCCATAGGCTGATCAAAGCGTTATGGCCAGTAATATATTGATTCATTTTTTAAAAAGTCTTTCGTGTTTGATTATCCCATTGTCTTTTTAGTGTAGAATATCCATTATCTGTCAAACGAGATAAGACAGAAACATATTTCTGAGCGTGTGATCAACAGCTACAGGTGAAAGTGGAGAATGGTAACATAACAACACAACAGCCGTAATCCATGGAAGCTAGAATCTCCCCAGGGATCGATGATGAGCACCCAGGCAAGCAATCCATTCATAGCTACCACGCGCTGGCCCAACACGCTAGCAAAGAAGAAATTATCCTGCTGACATGTATAGGAGCGCATGTTCAGGCAATAACACCACGGGCACAACATAGATAGAATAACTGTAACCACATATCACACGCGAATAAACCAATCTGAAATTAAACTCCGTATTATACGCCCTGATTCGATCGAAAAGCTACGCATAGACTAGAGGGTATCAAACGTACATGTCCCTCGTGCGGCAGAGCACGCATGATCATCTACTCCCTCCGTTCCAAATTACTCGTCACAGAAATGGATGTATCTAAAACTAAAATACATCTAGATACATCCATACCTGCGACAAGTAATTTAGAACGGAGGGAGTAGTATACTACATAATCAAAGTCTGGGATCAAATTTGTGCAACACGACAAGTTGAGGGACAAAAGGCATAGCATTCACTCGTTTTCTCCATGGTGCACTTTCCGTGCAATTCTAATTTCGAACGCCATGGCCTCGAAAATTCAAATGTGGGAGATGAACTTGAACTACGGTGCAAAGATACCAAAATGCTAAACCATTATGCTATGATTATATTATAAACAGTACCAGCGATACACATCCAACAAGAAGTCCAGCTAATTGTGTTCTAACAAAAATAGTTCCAGCCAACCAGCCTGCTACGGTACAGCCAATCCAGCCTGCAGATTCTTTTTCTATTCCAGTAAACTAAATGAACAGTTCTCGGATTCTGACACAAGATCACAACTTACGCGCATCCGACGACAACATGGATTTTCAGATTGCAATCACCTTCTATTTTTTCTGGTGCTTCAGAGTATCCATCAGCGAAACTCTGTTTTCATTCTGGCACCGCCGTGGACAGCAATGGCACAAGTAGAGACCATTGACTGGCTCACAACTTGTGAAGAAGAGGAACTCCATGTCCTGGCAGACTCTATTTATGCTGCTTAGAATGTTTATTAGTCTACTGGCACAGTCTTCGCCTTTCAAACAGTAGAGCTCGACGACCTCAAGAGTTTTAGCCATCTCAAGCATAAAAGTCAGAAAGCCCCACTGGCACATTTCTCCTCCAAAATCCTCGAACACCAATTTGTTGAGCGAATGCTCGATGCACGGGATAGAAGTTGTCGTGTCCCATGATTCAGGAGTAACCCGCTGTGAAATTGATCGACTGTCTGCCTGCAAACGTCGACCATGATTAACAAATAATGCATGGTATGATGGTAGAGCTAAGTAGATTGGGGGTTAAGGAGAGCTGAGCTGCAATGGTTACCTCGACATGGAGCTCCTCAAGGCATGGGAAGCATTTGAGCAACTGAGCAACGAAGGTGGTACGTCCCTTCTCTGAGAAGGGCACTTGGATGGCCAAGGTCTTCACGCTGCACATCAGGGTAGTGGACTGCAAGATGCCTCCCTGCAATATGCAAAACATGTCATAGGAAGCAAAGATACTTGCTTTCAAAGCAAATATCATCCGAGTTTTAGCTGCAACAAACAGTAGAAAAAGGCAAAGCATTTACATCGAAAACGGTATCACGCAGCACGAGAGGCCCGACGTTCTTCCCCAAGTATCCCAGCACCTGCAGCTTGGGGGCGGAAACAATTTTCACCGTTGCTCTGCCGCTCGGCAAATGGATGCCCACCAGTTCTTCAAGGCTCGGGGCGTCCTCGACAACGAGCTCACTCAAGTCGCCCAAGTCGCCGTACAGCCGCACCAGGCTCTTGGACCGGAGGCGGATTTGCTTGACCCCGGTGATGTTCTTGAGCTTTGCGCACTCCAGGGACGGGCAATGAGCAAGCATCGCCTGCAGGGCGTCCTGGGAGGTTCGGACATTGGACAGGCGGAGCGTCTTGAGGGCGGGGAGCCGCAGCGCGTCCACCTCCGCTTCCTTCGGAAGATCGCAGAAGCACACTCTTAGGGTTTCGAGGGAGGCGAGCTGGAGGAGCGACGCGGGGAGGGTCGGCCTATAGACTGTGTACAACATGTCGACGTCGACTTCTCGGACACCGCAGGTCGCGAGGACGGGGAACCAGCCGCTGACGACGCCCATGCGATTGACGAATCCCTGCCCGTACATCACGAAGCGGAAGCTGCGGATGGGGATGTGGCGGCGCGAGGCGAGGATGGAGTCGACGGCGCGGATGAACCAGTCGCAGCCGCGGCCCGCCTCCGGCGGGAACGGCTGGCACGCGTTGAAGTCCAGGAGGTACTGATCAAACAGGCGCCGCCACCGCGAAGAGAGCGCCGTCGAACGGGCGGCGTCGCGGAGCGGGAGGTAGGAGAGGATGCACAGCAGGATCGCGTCCGGGAGTTCGCCGATGCGGTCCCCGTGGTCCTGAGCCGCCGCGTCGTCAACGCCGACACCGCCGCCGGACTCCGCGCGACGGCGTTTGGCCGCCCTGCCGTCGAATTTCCCGTCAGCGTTCACGCTCGGGGCCGGGGAAAGCGGCGGGGGCTCGCCATCTCCGCCGCCGCGCCCGCGCCTCGCGCGGGAGGGATTGGCCGCGCTGCCGTCGAATCCCTCATCGGAGCGCAGCGGGGCGTCGGCGGCGTAGGAGGGCGAGCGATCCGACGACACGATCTGACCTCGCTGCGACGAGGTCGTGGAGACGGTGGCGGGGGAGTAGACGCAGCACATGCCTACTCCATCGGATGGAGAGTTCTGGAAGAACTGGGTACTTCGTCCTCGCCGGATCCGGATCCTCGTTGCATAGGTAACGGTTTCTGTCTGGCAGATCCTGCTGTCAGGTCCAATCCGCGTCGTCCATCTGAAACCAACGGTTGGATCTTCTAGTCGCACAGCTGTGGCCTCCACCTACCCACGCCGTCCAAGAAGTGGAGGCAGCCGCAGTTGCAGCCGAACCACCTTCCGACGTACAGATTCCCTGGATCATCACCGAACTGCAGACTAAGGGTGTGTTTGATTTCTGTCATGAAATGGAACAGTACGGATCGGTTCCGTCCCAAGGGCCAGTTCTGGTGTTTAGATTGCGGAAGGAATCGGAACCCACCGGTTCCAGGGAACGGCATATTCCTTGTTTATGCTGAACTTGGGACCACGCGGAACGACTCGCTCGTGTCTCTTCTCCTCGACTCACCCACCCCGTAGCCCGCGCCCCAGCCACCCACGACCTCTGCCCTCTTCTCTCCCTCGATGGTCGTGACGGCGGCCGGCTGCCGTAACGCCTTCGCTTCCTCCGCTGCACCCCATCCTCGACGGCACCCCCTTGTGCGCGGCCGAGGCGGACGCGCAGCCGAGGTCTAGCTCATCGAAGGTGCGGCTTGCATCACGCCTGCTACGTCGCTGACTTCTGCCCCTCATCGGAAGTGTAGCCTCGCCGGCGTCTCCTGCCCCTCAAATCTCTCCCTCGACCAAGGATCTGGCGAAAGGAGTCCGGGGTGAGGTGCGTCTCTGTGTACGTGAGGAGACACGTGTGTGCGTGTGGCGTGGTGCGACTGGAAAGCCAGCCGAGCTCGAGCTTGAGCGGCTGGACGGCCCCGGTGCGGGAAAAGAACTGGAGGAGCAACATGCAATTCACCCCGTCAGCCACATGATTGAAAAAGAAATGAAGCAGCAAGGCTGCGGTTGGGTGGCTTTGTTGATCCAGACTTTTGTATTTGGGTGGCTGATGTCGATCTTGTGGACTGGAGGAGCAAGGCTGGACGAGCAAGCTGCATTTTTTGCTTGTAGCACTGAGATCAAATGCAGAGTTTGTTATTTGGATGGCCTTTGTTTGACTGAAATCGAGTACAATCAGATCAGCTGCGGTTTGTTTTTGACAGAGTGTTTTTGAATCGTTGATGCTCACACTGCTGCACAATGCCTTTTTATGACCGAAATTCACTCCAATAAATGATGGGATAAATAAACTCATTCTATTTCATCTCTCAAACTAAACATCAAAATGTAACCATTTCATTCCTTCGAATTGTCACTACCAAACACAAGGACGGAACCGACCCATTTTAGTGGAATGAAACCGTGACATTCCATTACACTTCGTTCCCGAACCAAACACACCTTAAGATTACTCCCTCCGTTCACTTTTATAAGTCGTTTCAGACAACTGAAAATAGACTGCTTTACATGCTGTCTGAAATGTCTTCAAGGTCTTATAAAAGTGAACAGTGGGAGTATTGTATTCAAGTACTTTTTTCCTCTCCACACACCTACTCCTTGATTTTGAAACAAAGTAAATCAAATCGGTACTCCCTCCTTCCCAAAATCTTAGGCGCCTATCTTTTTTTAAAATCCCAAAATCTTACGAGCTTAAACCTCCCAGCCTGCACAATTCTTTCCCGTAATGTTAGTTCATTCTAACTAATGCTAGTCCATGTGGGTAGACAACAACATTTTGTGCAGTTGGGTCTTTTTTTTTTGAAGCTAAACGCCCTCCAGCTCTTTTTCATTAGGCGTTAGCATGTCTGACTGCAAACAATCAGTCAGCCATCTAGGGATCGTGTCATACAAGTGCATAAAAAAGGAAAGTTTTAACGAGTGTCTAGCTAGACGGTGTGCCGCCATATTAGTCTGGCGACACGCAAACCGTAGCCTAAATCCGTGAAACGAAGTAGACATCTCCTTCATCTCCGTAATGAGGTGAAAACACGTCGACCTCTGAGGTACCTCCCAGAGCCACTGGATTTCTTGACAGTCTGTCTCCAACACCACTTGCTGAAAGCCCATGTCGTGTGCCATTAGGATCGCGTCCCTACATGCAAGTAGCTCAATGGATAACGGGTCAGCGATCCCGTCATATCGTGATCCTCCAGCTCTAATGAGAGCTCCATAATGATCTCGAGCAATGAAGGCCGCTCCTCCACGTAGTAGACCCATGTCCGTAGCACCATCGGTATTGATCTTGATCCATCCCTCCTCTGGTGGCAGCCACCTCGGGAGGGCAGTAGCTTGGGCGTTCTTCCTCTCAGGGATCTCAAGTGCCCTGATAATCTCTTCAATAATCACCATTGATTTAACCGGCTGATACACTAACTCGCCATGAGTGTAGTTGTTCCTGGAGTGCCACACAGCCACATCACGGTGATCATAATAGCCGCCACCTCCTTCTTGTATAATCGTTGATCTAGTAGATCTCGAGACCATGACAGTGGGTGTAATCGTGGTATGCCAATACCGAAGAATCATTCTGCTGCCTCCCAAAAGCGTCTTGCATGGTCACATTCCATCAACGAGTGAAACAACGTCTCATTGTCATGTCCAGACATCGAGCAGTTCGGTAGCTGTTTAATATGCCTCCTCTGAAGCTCGCCATAGGATGGCAAGAAATTCTTTAGCACGCACCACCAAAACACCCTAATATTTGGAAGCACATTGATCTTCCACAATGCCTTCCACATGGCCGATTCACCAGAAGATGAACCAACTGTCTCAGTCAGCTGTAGTTTAGCTTGCATCTCATGTCTATACGCCGACCTGACCGTGAAGAGGCCGGACTTTTCCCTTGCCCATGCCCACACATCCGCCCCTCCCGTACGCGGTCTTGCCATAGCAAGTATAGCTGCCGCATCCGGGGCGTAGAAAATACTCCGAACGAGCTGTGTATCCCATTGATTTGACATCGGGCCAATCAGGTCCGACACTAATTGTATTGAGTTTGGCTTGAGAGCTCCCATCGGTTTCATTGATATGGTGCCATCTATCCATTGATCATGCCACACTTCGGTGGTATCTCCATTACCAATCGGACGGATGAGTCCCCTCTTCAACATCTCTCTCCTGTTAACAATTGCTTTCCATGTCTTGGAGGCACTAGCGGGGCAGCCCGCCGTTAGAAAATCCTCGTTAGGGAAGTACCATGCTTTAAGCACACGTGCACACAAGCTATTAGGATTCTCAAGTAACCACCATGTTTGTTTTGCTAGCATCGCATCATTGAAAGTTTCCAAGTCTCGGAATACCATTCCTCCTTGTGACTTTTCCATGCACATCTTATCCAAGATTGTCAATGCATTCCTTTTTTTGTCAAGTGATCCAGCCCACCAATATTTTGACATATTTGTTGTCAATTTCTTGCACAAACCTTTTGTGAGTTTGAAACAACTCATAGAGTAGGCCGGTAGAGCTTGGACCACAGACTTCAAAATAACTTCTCTTGCTGCACATGACATTTTTCTTTCGCACCACCCTTGCACCTTGCCCTTGATCTTTCATTAATATGTACAAAACTTTTCTCTATAATTCTTCTGGCAGCTGTTGGGAGCCCAAGGTATTTTTCCGACATCGCTTCTCTTTGTATTTGTAAGGTTGCCTTGACTCCCATCTTAACCGACGAGCCACTATTAAGGCTAAAAAACACGGAGCTTTTCAACTTGTTTGCATTTTGTCCGGAGCCAATGTTGTACTGATGCAAAATCTCATTCAGCCTTATGGCACTCCTGGAGTCAGCTTTCATGAAAATTAAACAGTCATCTGCAAATAAAAGATGGGAAATCCACGAGGCAGTATTGCTTATTCTGATCCCCCTATCAATCCAACCTCCATCACAGTTTTGCAGCATACACGAGAGGCCCTCTCCGCACAACAGAAACAGATGCGGTGAGATCGGGTCCCCCTGGCGAAAACCTCTCGACGGATATTAAGGCCTCCTTTTAATAAAGAACTTGCATGACATCTTTTGTCCTACCCTTCCATGGCAGTGGGGTCCTATTGGAAACTAAGGGATATTAAGGCCTCCTTTTAATAAAGAACCGGACCAAAGCATTAGCACTTAGTTAATACATGAACTCCTCAAACTACGGTCATCACTGGGAAGTGTCCCGACTATTGTCACTCCGGGATTGCCGGATCATAACACATAGTAGGTGACTATAACTTGCAAGATAGGATCAAGAACAAAAATATATTCATGAAAACATAATAGGTTCAGATCTGAAATCATGGCACTCGGACCCTAGTGACAAGCATTAAGCATAGCAAAGTCATAGCAACAACAATCTTAGAACATAGTGGATACTAGGGATCAAATCCGAACAAAACTAACTCGATTACATGCTAAATCTCATCCAACCCATCACCGTCCAGCAAGCCTACGATGGGATTACTCACGCACGACGGTGAGCATCATGAATTTGGTGATGGAGGATGGTTCATGATGATGATGGCGACGATTTCCTCTCTCCGGAGCCCAAAAGGACTCCAGATCTGCCTTCCCGAGGAAGAACTGGAGGTGGCAGCGGCTCCGTATTGTAAAATGTGATGAATCCTTCTCTCTGATTTCTTTCTCCCAGAACATGAATATATGGAGTTGGAGTTGAGGTCGGTGGAGCTTCATGGGACCCACTAGCCAGGGGGCGCACCCAGGGGGTAGGGCGCGCACCCACCCTTGTGGATAGGTGGTGGGTCCCCCTCTGTTGATTCTTTCACTAATATTTTTTATTTGTTCCAGAATATTCTTCGTGAAGTTTCAAGTCATTCCGAGAACTTTTATTTCTGCACAAAAATAACATCATGGCAATTCTCCTGAAAACAGCGTTAGTCCGGGTTAGTTCCATTCAAATCATGCAAATTAGAGTATAAAACAAGGGCAAAAGAGTTTGGAAAAGTAGATACGATGGAGACGTATCAAGGGACGATGATAGCGGAGAGCCTTTGGCTCACTTCAGTGCTTGTAGTCGTCGCTTGGTGGTCTACGGTTCTGGGTGTAATTTTTATTATTTCTAGTGTTTATTGTACTACCATGATTGAAGATGAATAGATCGAAAGTTTTTCCATAAAAAAGTTGTTCAATGGAGAGAATGACAGTTCTACCTTGAACTGGATGACTCCTTTTGATGATACCAGGAGGCGTTTTTTGCGGCAAATATAGGAGTATGAGGTCAAGGGGACTTTAAAAAGGATGAAAGGAGCCAAGACGAAGACCCCTGATTGTATCCTCATTGAGGTGTGAAGAGGCCTTAGAGACATTTTTTGGAAAGGGGGATATATTAATATCACAGAGATACCAATTACACCCAACCTCTGTACCAACAAGATGTCACAAAGACATCCGGGATGCACACAGCCAAAGAGAAAATTAAAAGAAAGGAAAAAAAGATCCCGCCACAGCGACCGACTTGTCTCCACAGCAGCACACATACCACTACCTAATACAACACCCAAAAAACATAAAAGGTCTGCAAAAGCAACACCTCCAAGAAGGGAATAGTGCACAAGCGCCGTCGTTGCCCAATCCAAAATCTTAGGTTTTCACCCTGGAGAAAGCCCGCGCTCTCCAAATAATTCCTTCAACAAGGCAATCGCCAGACACAACCAATGAAGGTCAAACTAAACCCGGGCATGGGCAGCCCGGCCCGACGACCCGGCCCGAGCCCGGCCCGAAAAACCCGGGCCGGGCCGGGCCGGGCTTGACACTCGGGCCGGGTGGCTTGTTTTGCAGCCCGAAAGGTAGTTCGGGCCGGGCTCGGGCTTCTCTTTTTCTCTTTTTCGGGCTGGGCTTTCGGGCTTCGGGCCGGGCTTGCACGTACACGTACTAAAAAACACCGTTCGGGCCGGGCTTTCGGGCTTCAGGCTTGAGTTCGGGCCGGGCTCGGGCTTGAAATCAGGGAGTATTTCGGGCTTCGGGCCGGGCTCGGGCTTGAGAAATGAAGGTCGGGCTTTTACAAGCCCGGCCCGAAACCCGGCCCGGCTCGACGTTTGCCCAGGTTTAGGTCAAACCTTAGGTTTTCACCCTAAAAGTCACGACTCGGTACTCGAGGAGTACCATCAAAAATGAAATCCGCCAGTGTTGCCACCCCCACTTATCACTGCTGCTCCTGAGACTTATCTGACACCTAGCTGACTCCATCACCACCAAGGCTCCATCCATCTAGCTGATACTTCGATCTCGGCCACCATGACCTTCTCCATCGTTGTCTCCACCATGGAAATCAAGAAGCCGACATGTCCTAAGGTGTCATCAACCAATAGAGCTTCGCGTCCATGCCCTCAGAACCTCGTAAGCTGATATGGACGTGCACGACCGGATTCTGTCCGATCCAGATATCCTGGGCAAGATCTTCAGCGACAGTTCCGGAACATGTCGATGACTAGATCGAGGAGGGCCGATCTTGCAGTATGTTGCCGTGAAGCAGAAAGAGCATGAGGGCCACCACCATAAGCATCACGGTAGCAGGCCCCCACGCCACCCTGATCCAGCCTGCCGCCACCTAGCCGGCCGTCGGCACCACCATGGTGTCTAGCAACACGTAGCACACCTGGCCGCAGACTCGTACGAGCCAAGATAACCAGCACAGATGCAAGACGTGTGCCGACCGTGCCGCAACACCACGCGGTCACGAGCGACCAACTCGCCGTTGACGAGGAGCAGCCCCACCGGCGGACGAGGAAGATGCCGTTGGGATCCCACGGAGCTGCACAGATCTGAGCCGCCGCCGCGAGATGAGATGCCCTGCCGCCGTCATAGGATCCCACACGAGCTTTGCTGATGGTCCCCTCAGACAACGACAAGACGAGGGGTAGGAGAGGCGGCCTTGGGGGTCACCGGCGGTGGCGCTTCCCCCGTGTCGCCAGATCGGGGCGACGCGGGCGCGTGGGTCTTTTCCTACTTTAATGGGAGAGATTTTCACTTCCCGGCCTCTGCACCAACGAGGGATGCATACAACTATTTTAGTATGAGTACCCAAGATAAACATGGTCCTTAATTTTTTTAATGAGTATCAAGATATTTCTTGATGAGAGGTTCCACCGTACACCAAGCATGATCCTCAATAAACGGGGGGAAACCCCTATGCATCACCTGTCAATTCTAGGAATTGAACTCGGGTCGCTAGGATGCACAACTGCATGCCCAACCACTGAGCCAAGGCTCTCTTTGCAAACTAAGAATTTCGACTTCATTTTTCGCGCAAACAAGATGCCAGAAGAATGGAGACATAGTATATTAGTATCAATCTTCAAGAACAAGGGGATGTTCAAAGTTGTACTAATTACTGTAGAATTAAGCTAATAAGCCATACAATGAAGCTATGAGAGAGAGCCATTGAGCACTGCTTAAGAAGAAAGACAAGCGTGACCAAAAAGTAGTTTGGTTTTATGCATGGGAGGTTGACAAATGGAAGCTAATTTCTTCGTGCGGCAACTTATGGAAACATAGGGAGCAAAAGAAGGACCTTCATATGGTGTTCATTGACTTGAAGAAGGCCTATGACAAGATACCGCGGAATGTCATATGATGGGTCTTGGAGAAACACGAAGGCCCAACAAAGTATATTACCCTCATAAAGGAAATGTGTGATAATATCATGACAAGTGTTTGAGCAAGTGATAGCGACACTTATGACTTTTTGATTAAAATAGGATTGCACCAGGGGTCAACTTTGAGCCCTTATCTTTTTTTGATTTGGTGATGGTTGAGGTCACAAGCGATATAAAATAAGATATCCTATGGTGCATTCTCTTTGCGAATGATGTGGTGCTAGTCGATGATAGTTCGATGGGGTTCATAGAAAGTTAGAGCCATGGAGACAAAACTTGGAATCAAAACATTTTAGGCTTGGTAGAACTAAAATCGAGCACATGAGGTGCGGTTTAGTACTACTAGGAACAAGGAGGATAAGGTTAACCTTGATGGGCAAGTAGTACCTCAGAAGGACACATTACGATATTTGGGGTCAATGTTACAGAAAGATGGGGATATCGATGAAGATGTGAACCATCGAATCAAAGCCAGATGGATGAAGTGGCGCCAAAGTTTTTGGCGTTCTCTATGACAAGAGAGTGCCAGAAAAACTAAAAGACAGGTTTTATAGAATGACAATTCGACCCGCAATGTTGTATGGCGCTGAGTGTTGGCTAACTAAAAGACGACATGTTCAACAGTTGGATGTAACAGAGAGAACCAACATGTGGTTGGATGGTTAGGAGGACAGTGGTATCCCCAACCCACCTGGGTTCATGTTATGGTGCTCACATTTATCCTGGATTTATTTCAGAATTTTTGGTGATGCCGTTCAGTGGGAGGAGACGTTACCATCAACTATGAGGCGCATACAGTGACTTCATAAAATCTTAAGATAATATGCCAGCTCAGTTTCTCAGAGGTGCTCATAGGGGTAGGGTGTGTGTGTGCATTCATAGGCGTGAGTGTATGCGCGTATATATGACCGCTTGCATCTGTATTGTGTTAAAAAGTTAGGTGTAACAGAGATGCATATGTTGAGATAGATGTGTGGCCACACAAAGAAGAATCGAGTCTAGAATGATGATATACATTGTAGAGTTGGGGTAGCACCGGTTGAAGAGAAGCTTGTCCAACATCATCTAAGATGGTTTAGGCATATTCAACGTAGGTGAAAGATCGTGGATGTCGCCTAGAGGGGGGGTGAATAGGCGTTTTAAAATAATTACGGTTTAGGCTTGAACAAATGCAGAATAAACCTAGCGGTTAATTTGCCAAGCACAAAACCTAAAACAACTAGGCTCACCTATGTGCACCAACAACTTATGCTAAGAAAGATAAGCAACTATGTGAAAGCAAGATATATGACAAGAAACAATATGGCTATCACAAAGTAAAGTGCATAAGTAAAGGGCTCGGGTAAGAGATAACCGAGGCACGAGGAGACGATGATGTATCCCGAAGTTCACACCCTTGCGGATGCTAATCTCCGTTTGGAGCGGTGTGGAGGCACAATGCTCCCCAAGAAGCCACTAGGGCCACCGTAATCTCCTCACGCTCTCGCACAATGCAAGATGCCGTGATTCTACTAAGGGACCCTTGAGGGCGGTCACCGAACCCGTACAAATGGCAACCCTTGGGGGCGGTCACTGAACCCGTACACTTTGGCAACCCTTTGGGGCGGTCACCAGTACCTGTCAAATTGCTCGGGGCGATCTCCACAACCTAATTGGAGACCCCGATGCTTGCCTGGAGCTTTGCACCATAATGATTGAGCTCCGAACACCATCAACCGTCTAGGGCGCCCAAGCACCCAAGAGGAATAAGCTCAAGGGTACCAAGCACCCAAGAGTAATAAGCTTCTCAACTTGTAACTTCCATGTATCACGTGGAGAACTCAAACCGATGCACCAAATGCAATGGCAAGGGCACACGGAGTGCCCAAGTCCTTCTCTCTCAAATCCCACCGAAGCAACTAATGCTAGGGAGGAAAATGAGAGGAAGAACAAGAAAGAGAACACCAAGAACTCCAAGATCTAGATCCAAGGGGTTCCCCTCACATAGAGGAGAAAGTGATTGGTGGAAATGTGGATCTAGATCTCCTCTCTCTTTTCCCTCAAAAACTAGCAAGAATCCATGTAGGGATTGAGAGTTAGCAAGCTCGAAGAAGGTCAACAAAGGGGGAAGAACACGAGCTCAAGGATAAGGTTCATTGGGGAAGAAGACCCCCTTTTATAGGAGGGGGAAAATCCAACCGTTATGTGCTCAGCCCGCACACGAGCGGTACTACCGCTCCACGAGCGGTACTACCGCTCAGGCAGAAGAAACAGGGAAAAGGAGCAACAAAACATGAACCTTGGGGCGGTAGTACCGCAGGAGACAGCGGTACTACCGCTGGGTTAAGCGGTACTACCGCTCCCTATGGCGGTACTGCCGCGCAGAACGAAGGGAAAAGGGAAAGAGGGAACCGGGCGGTACTACCACGGAGGAAGGGTGGCACTGCCGCTAAGGAGCGGTACTGCGGCACTACTGCCGCAGCGAGGTACCTGAAAGTGCGTTATATCGACTAGAGGGGGGGTGAATAGGCGATTTTTATGGAAGTCTTCAAAACGTGGAAGTTATGAAGACAAACGATAGAAATAAACCTATTACCCTGCAGCGGAAGGTAGACTACACTAGGCAAGCCATAGTCAAGTATTCAATAGAGTGAAAGCACAATGACTAATAGCAGCAATGTAGTAAGGATCAGGTAGGAAGATATTGTGAAGCCACACAGAACACGCAGTCATTCAGTGAAGACAAAAGATAGTGCGAACATACAATGACTTCACAAGGAGTAACAGTAAGTAAAGGGAAGGGAAGATGAAACCAGTGGCTCGCTGAAGACAATGATTTGTTGGACCAGTTCCAGTTGCTGTGACAACTGTACGTCTGGTTAGTGCGGCTAGGTATTTAAACCTTAGGACACACAGTCCCGGACACCCAGTCCTGAACATGCAGCTCAGGACACCTAGTCCTCACCGTATTCCCCTTGAGCTAAGGTCACACAGACCTCGCCCAATCACTCTGGTAAGTCTTCAAGGTAGACTCCCAAACCTTCACAGACTTCGTTCACCGGCAATCCACAATGTCTCTTGGATGCTCAGAACGCGACGCCTAACCAGCTGGAGGATGCACAGTCCTCAAGTGTAATAAGTCTTCAGATCACACAGACAAGAAGACTTAAGTGATGCCTAATTCTCTTTGGCTCTGGGTGGTTAGGGCTTTATCCTCGCAAGGAATTCTCTCTCAAAGGCTTTGAGGTGGGTTGCTCTCAAACGACAAAAGCCGTACTCTGAATCTGAGCAGCCAACCGTTTATGGTTGTAGGGGGTGGGCTATTTATAGCCACTTGGCAACCCGACCTGATTTGTACGAAATGACCCTGGGTCACTAAGGAACTGACACATGTTCCAACGGTCAGATTTCAAACTCACACGGCAACTTTACTTGGGCTTCAAGCAAAGCTGACTTGCCCGACTCTGGACAAGATTCGCCCTCAAAGTCTTCACTCGAAGACATAGGTTTTGTTTAAGCATCACTTCAGTCATTCTGACTGGTTCTCTTGGACCCCACTTAACAGTACGGTGGTTCCTATGACTCAATACAGAAGAAAGAGAACTACGAAAGATCTAAGTCTTCGAGCTCCATAGGCTTCATGTGGTGTCTTCTCTTGTTATAGTCTTCAATGTGAATATCTTCATATACCACCTTTGACTTCAATGTCTTCATACATTTTTAGGGGTCATCTCTGGTAGGAAAACCGAATCAATGAGGGACTTCTACCTATGTTATCCTGCAATTCTCACAAACACATTAGTTCCTCAACTAGGTTTGTCGTCAATACTCCAAAACCAACTAGGGGTGGCACTAGATGCACTTACAATCTCCCCCTTTTTGGTGATTGATGACAAACTAGTTGAAGTTTTCAATGGGGAATATAATCTGTGAAATTGTAAAGGATAAGGAATTGTCTTCATAAGTTGCAAGGGCTCCCCCTGAAGATGTGCATATAAGTAATTTGCTTTTAGAATGCAAATGCACATGGCAGGTTGTACTTGTGTGAAAGTATATGAAGATAATGACATGTATAATGGAAAATGGACGTCTGCAGAATGATTTAAGTGCGGAATTTACCATCGCACATGCGGAATTTATCATCGCAACACAAGGTGGCAGATAAGTAGCAGACGACCATCGAGTTTAAGTGTTACAACTCAAAGAACCAAATGTAGCAAAGTGAGAGTTGTAAGCATGAAGCAAAATATAAAGCACCCGCCCATATGGACCTGCTTGAAGACTATCAACCTCATATGCTTCTCCCCCTTTTGTCATTAAGGACCAAAAAGGTTTGAAGACATAGAGCATCTACTCGTTCCCATGAGGAGTAGGTGAAGCAGCAGGGTCGTTGGTGGTGTTTGGCGGTGCTGAAGAGCTTGGAGCAGAGTCGAAGCATGCTGAAGGAGGTGGTGGTGAAGTAGCATCGTCTTCATCCTCGATCACTCTGGCATTCACAGTTGCAGCAGAGGAAGAGAACTTAGAGTCTTCAAGGGATGGAGTTCGTCGCAGCACTGCCCTTCGAGGAGGTGTGGAGTCAAACTTGAATCACTCAGTGAAGCCATCCTCTTGAAGATCATCTTCAGAACACATCAGCGTTAGCCCTTTCCATGTGCGGCGAGAGGTTTCATGGGCAACAAAAGCATTCTTGGTGGCAAGATTGCGAATGCGATTAACATCCACCAAGAGGCTTTGCATCTGACGCTTCAGCCAGTCATGATGCCTATCCTGTTTCTGATGAAGAGCCACAAGAAGCTTTCGGTCGTTGAGAACACGAGTGCGCTTCTTGGGTCGTGGAGCAGTTGTACTATCAGTGGCTTCAGTGAGAGAAGGATGTGGTGCACGTGTAGTGCCAGCCAAAGGATACACACGAGTTACGGCTTCCACGCCTTCAACGTTCTAAGTGAAACTTTGATGCTCTGCATTCTGAAGACTGAGAGGTTCCTTGGCAGGCTCAGGATAGATGGCTTCAATCGACATATCCACATCAGGCAGAAAAATCCGATGATTACGAGCAGATGGCTGATATGAGATAGTGGAGTGAAGTTTGATCAACCGCATGACCCATGGGGCGTAGAACTTCAAGCCAAACAGATCAGAGCCTGATGCAGCAAGTTGGCGAATGAAGAAGTCCTGTGCATTGAAGCATTTTCCATGAAGAATATAGAAGACCAAAGTCTTCAATGCACCTTCAAGCTTGGCATGTGGAGAGTGCCCTTTGATGGGCCAGAGAGTTCGCCTTATGATGTGATAAATAGTCCTTGGCAGATACTCTAGGTCTTCAACAAAGAACTCTTTGGGATATGCAGCATCTTGGGGTAATGGCTTCATCATACTAAGCATCTGACTCATGTTAGGTTCAGACTTCTGAAAGATGCTCTCCACAGCTTCAGTGTGAAGTTGACAGCCAGATTCGTAGAGATCTCCGGGAGTGGGTAGACCAGTGAGCTCAATGATGTCAAAGGCTTTGGCTTCGTGATGAACATTTCCTGTCATCCACTCCAGGACCCAAGTCTTCAAATCTCTGTTATACCCGCAGATGTGAAGTGTGGCATAGAATTGGAGCAGCAACTCTTCATTCCAATGCTCTTGTCAGTGACGAATGGCAGCAATCCAACTTCTTTGAAGCAATCCAGAGCTTTTTCCAGACAGGGCAGACCAGCTATAGCTTCAATGTCAAGACGCTTGTGGGGGAAGATGCGACCTTGATTGTATAGAATGCTGGAGTAATAGCTTCGCTGCGGATAGCTCCAGAACCGATCAGATGATATCCTTTCCCTTGAGTAGGGGTTCCTGGAGCTATTGAAGAATGTGTTGTCTGCTCTGAAGCCATTGATATTGAAGGATCCAGGTGCTGATGCAGGACCTGGGAACCTGGGCAATCTTGGGATTGGCTTCTGTACCTGAGGCATGTGCTCAACATGATAGTCGAACTGGGGACCGGCAGCAGGTGCAGGAACAGAAGTGGCGGGATCAGTGGCTTCGCTGACTTCTGATGCTTTTGTTGGGGAGGGCTCCACATTAGCTTCAGCCATGACAGCGTCAGTGGCTTCATTGGTGGTGGTGGTGGCAGCCTCAAGATTTTCAACCTCCACTTGACGAGCTGGAGGGTCGGTCACAATCACGTTCTCCTCGAGAACCGTTTCTTGGTGGGACAGGGGAGTAGCAGCTTGTGGGCCTTCTTCTTCATTGGCTGATGCAGCCGGAATGTCTTCAGCAATTTCAGCTTCAGACGCAGAGACTGGAGGCCTAGGTCCTTTGCGAAGCCTGCGCAACGCAGGCGACGCCTGTGTAGTTGGAGTTGGCTGGGCCTCAAAGTCTTCTTCCTCTTGTGGGTGATCAGCCCATGAAGCATCCTGAGCGATTGGCGTCAGAGGACGACCAATGCTGATGAGTTCACTGTTCTCGAGCTGAGGAAGGACTGCACCATCTTCTACATGGTCATGTTGACCAATGTCTTCAGCAGCGATGGGATCAGCTGCTGGAAAGTCTTCAGCTTCATGAGCCTCTGTGAAAGCAGGCTCATGGATTGTCAGTTGGCGTTCAGCGTCAGGACGAACCATGGAAACGGTTTCAACTATCAAAGGCTCTGTGGGAGCAGCCCGATCTTTCTTGGTCTTCCTCTTCTTCTTGGAGGGGGCAATAGGAGAGGCTTCAGGATGTTTCCTCTTCCTGGCTTCAGCCTCAGCAGTCCTTGTCTTCTTGAGTTCTGAAGCGGTTGACCGTCTTTTTGACTTCGAGCCAGTCATTCTAGTTGGGAAGACAATGGGATCTGCTTCCTGCCTTGGTGCGTCAGGTTCAGCCGTAGCAGGCTTCTTCATCTTCTTTGCTGCCATCCTAGGGTCGATGCCAGGACGCCCAAGGGCCTTGCACTTCTCAGCCTCATTGTAGGCCTGCACACATTTGTCAGCCAGAACCTTCATGCACTCACGAGAACCTTGAGCTTCTGCATGTTTCTTGAGAAAGGCTTCCTTGAGCTCATGCAGCATAATCTTGAAGTTCTTCACCTCTTGCACGCTGAGCTTGGCCATATGCTTCTTGAACTGAGCCTTTTCATAGTCAATCTTTTGCTTCAGTTCAACAATGCGCTGGGCGATAGCTAACTCTGAAGCAATGGCGCCATGGAAGGCGACACTGAGGCCAATGGGTAGTTGCAGATCTTCGAAGCTGATGTTTGGCATGTCAAACCATTCATCAATGAAGTTGTGGATGATTGTTACATCAAAGAGAGGCAGATCATTGAAGATTTATGCTTCTTCTTTGCTCTTGATGAGTTGCTCAAGAGCGTCGTCTGCAAGATCTTCATCATTTGACAGATCAATGGCATCATTGCGCAGAATGGCAGCAACTGTTAGCTCTTGGCCGGTGTGTGGCAGAGGCATCTTGACCTTCTGGGGCTTGGAGATGCGTGATAAATCTTTGGACTGCACACTGTCTTCAGGAGGTGCAGTTGCCAGTGGCTTCGCCCGTGAGATTTTTGGTGAAGGGGCAGGCTTTGAAGCTTTAGGCTTCTTCAATTTCTTTGGCTTCGGCGCTGCAGGCGCTTCATCTGATTCAGCGTCAGCTGCAAGCTCATTCACTGCAGTCCCTTGAACCAAGATATGGGTGATGAGGCCTTCAAGGTTGTAGAAAGGACCGACGACATTGGGTTCTGCATCTCGTGTGCCATCAGCCCTTGGAGCTGAGGGACCAGGGTTGAAGTCTAGTCCCAATGTCTTCTTATTTTGCTTCACTGAGTTCTGGGCAAACTGGAAGTTGCTCTTGAACAGAATGTCGTCACGACACCATAGTAGTGACGATGGGTGTGCATCAACAGGCTGTGGCCCACGGACCATGCAGGGATAGAAGCCTTGTTCAATGGCTTCATCTCTAGACCTGGGTTGAAGATTCTTGTATAGGTTGTCTCCCCACGTTCTCTTGATGGCATTTTTCTCAGCATATTCCTGGGTTACAAATCGGTATTTGAACCATTGTTCTGCCCAATATCTTCGAATCCATTGGATTCGGGTCTTGCGCTGATTGTAATCCTCTTCAGGATCTGTCTTGTACAGTTCTGAGAGGTCATCTGGCAGATCTCTAGATGTTTCTCCATGACGCTTTCTGTCACCCTTCCTTGCTGATTTCTCTGAAGCCATGAACTTTAAACTGAAAGGCTTCAACACGTTCAAAGGCTTCAAAGATTTTCGCTTGCTGGACAAACAAGAACTTGCTTCGGGAGAATTTATATGATGCTGTAAGAATTCTGCAAATGAATGCAGACTATGAGAACCAAGGGATTCTCCCACGGACATGTACCTGTGACAGCATTAAGGTGCGAGGGAAGGGGAAGAGGTCATATGCATTCTCAAAAGATTTTGAATATAAATCAGTTTAGAAGACATTGACCTCATCGTGCGAAGACATTCACTCATAGATAAGGAGTTGGTTCCAGATTTGTACGAATCCAGAGATCAGTACAAGTGAGGAATCTAACTACTTTGTGAAGCATAAGTGAATATACTAGGCATGTTATGAGATGCTTGTGTGAATAGAAACTGCTTGTGGTAGAAAGTGACAAAGCCATAGGATCAACGGTGCCGTAAAAAGGAAGTTTTATTTACCACACTAAGAACTGCTAGACGGAGTGGAAGATGAGGCCGAGCAGTTCGATCTTCCGTGCCCTAACTTGGCGACGGAGGACACCTACGGCGACAGCGGAGAGGACGATGTCCGCGGTCGGCGTGAATACGGCGTCGGAGAGGTTGCGGCAACGAAGCACTTCGTTGCCGGCGTCGTCGAGGGCTAGCGGTGGCGCTAGGGTTCGTGCGAGAGTGGAAGAAGAGATAATGACCGCTGTGAAGTGTGCATTTATAGGTATAGAGGCGGCACTGCATTATTACACAGGTGCCCCTGGCGATTCGCATCTGAGGAACACGTGGCCATTATGCAGAATTTTGGGGTTTGTTCCATGTCCCACGCACGCCTGGATTGTCGGGTGGTCGTTCCTACTTCTCCGGGTTTCATGTGGAGGAATGAGCATTGAAAGTGGACTAAAGGTTTGTCTTTGTATCTTCTGCTGACAAGGACGCAGAGAGGACATTCGACAGTTTCAATAGAATGCATATGATTTGGAGAGATAGAGTTTGAGATAGATAGCATAGAGAGGTTAGGGTCCGATCACATTCACTTAGTTCAAAAGATTCAACTAGAAGACATAGCTATAAGTGAATGCTGTAGAGGACAGAACACTAGTATATATATATATATATAATCAACATAGTGAAGATAATCATGAAGACATGTTGAGATTGAAGCCAAACCAAATTTGAAGACATAGCAAGGTAACGCCATGAGTGAAACACTTCAAAATAGAACATTTGGTGGTGGCGTTACCCACCGTATAGGAAGTATTAGACCCAGACACGGCGCACAATTATCGTGGCGCTCCGAAGTCAAATCCCACATTAATGTATTCACACTTAGAATGTATGTCTTCATTGATTGAAGATATACTTTACTTCGTGTGTTGCATATCTAAGTCATCAATATGCATAAGGGTTAGGATGTGTGCCTGATCATAGGACATTTGAGGATTCCAGGATATTTAGCTCACACCGTAACTTGCAAAATCTCTTCTCATCCAAGGGCTTGGTGAAGATATCTGCCAATTGCTCTTCAGTGTTGACGTGTATGATATCAATATCTTCCTTCACAACATGATCTCTGAGAAAGTGATGACGAATTTCAATGTGCTTTGTCTTCGAGTGCTGAACTGGGTTGTTGGCAATCTTGATGGCGCTTTCGTTGTCGCAGTAGAGTGGCACTTGCTTCAGATGAATGCCATAGTCTTTGAGCGTTTGCTTCATCCACAGAAGCTGAGCGCAGCAAGATCCAGCAGCAATGTATTCAGATTCAGCAGTGGAGAGAGATACACAGTTCTGCTTCTTTGAAGACCAACATACAAGTGATCGTCCCAGAAAGTGACATGTGCCTGATGTAGACTTGCGATCAAATTTTTCACCAGCATAATCAGCATCCGAGAATCCAACCAGATCAAACTCTGAGCCCTTTGGATACCATAATCCTAGAGTTGGGGTGTGAGCCAAATATCGAAGAATTCGCTTCATAGCTAAGTGATGCGACTCCTTTGGTGCCGCTTGAAATCAAGCACACATGCAAACACTAAGCATAATATCTGGCCTAGATGCACATAGATAAAGTAAAGAACCAATCATGGAGCGGTATACCTTTTGATCAAACTCTTTACCATTGTCGTCAGGACCCAGATGATGCTTGGCTGGCATTGGCGTCGTGAAGCCTTTGCAGTCTTGCATACCGAATTTCTTCAGGCAATCTTTGAGATACTTCTCTTGAGATATGAAGATGTCGTTGCATTGTTGTCGTATTTGAAGACCGAGAAAGAACTTCAGCTCTCCCATCATAGACATTTGATATTGCTCTTGCATCATATATCCAAACTCTTCACTGTACTTCTGATTGGTGCGGCCAAAGATAATGTCATCCACATATATTTGGCACACAAATAGTTCACCATCATATGTCTTCGTGAAGAGAGTGGGGTCGAGAGAACCAGATATGAAGCCTTTGCTCTTCAGGAAGTATTTGAGTGTGTCATACCAGGCCCGAGGGGCTTGTTTGAGGCCATACAGTGCCTTGTTGAGCTTGTATACCATGTCAGGATGTTTTGGATCTTCAAAGCCAGGAGGTTGTGCAACATACACTTCTTCTTCAATCTTGTCATTGAGGAAGGCGCTCTTCACATCCATTTGATAAAGAAGTATGTTGTGATAATTTGCATAGGCCAGCAGTATGCGTATGGCTTCAAGTCTAGCCACAGGAGCAAATGTTTCATCGAAGTCAATGCCTTCCACTTGAGTATATCCTTGAGCAACAAGACGAGCTTTGTTTCTGACAACTTGACCATGCTCATCTTGCTTGTTGCGGTATATCCATTTGGTGCCTATTATGTTGTGCTTCCGAGGATCGGGACGCTTGACCAGTTCCCAAACATTATTCAGCTCAAACTGTTGAAGCTCGTCTTGCATAGCTTGAATCCATTCAGGTTCCATGAAGACTTCTTCAACTTTCTTGGGTTCTGTTATTGAGACGAATGCGAAGTGCCCACAGAAATTTCCTAGCTGAGTTGCCCTTGAACGAGTGAGTGGACCAGGTGCATTGATGCTATCAATTATTCTTTCAATCTGCACTTCATTGGCAACGCGAGGATGTACAGGGCGAAGATTTTGCTCTTGCTGATCATTGTCGTTGTTAGAAGGAATGTCTTCAGGCTGATCATTGTCTTCATGTTGATCAAGTGCTGAGATGATAAGTTCTTCTTCAGGATGAGCTTCAGAAGGTATAATTTCTCCAGTTCCCATTAGCTTGATTGATTCACTGGATGGAACTTCATCTAGCACATTTGGCAGTTGCTCTCTTTGTGAACCGTTGGTCTCATCGAACCGCACATCCACTGTTTCAACCACTTTGTAATGAAAGAGACTGAAGACTCTGTAGGAGTGCGAATCCTTTCCATATCCAAGCATAAAACCCTCATGTGCTTTTGGTGCAAACTTTGAGGTGTGATGTGGGTCCTTGATCCAGCACCTGGCGCCAAATACTTTGAAGTAACTGACATTTGGCTTCTTGCCAGTAAGGAGCTCATAAGATGTCTTGTTCAAAAGCTTGTGAAGATAAACACGATTGATTGTATGGCATGCAGTATCAATGGCTTCAGGCCAGAATTTTCTTGGAGTCTTGTATTCATCTAGCATCGTTCTGGCCATCTCAATGAGTGTTCTGTTCTTGCGTTCGACGACCCCATTCTGCTGTGGCGTGTACGGGGCTGAGAATTCATGTGTGATGCCCAAGATATCAAGATATGTATCAAGGCCAGTGTTCTTGAATTCAGTGCCATTGTCACTTCTGATATGCTTTATCTTGGCGCCATAGTTGTTCATTGCTCGATTGGCGAAGCGTCTGAAGACATCCTGCACTTCAGTCTTGTAAAGGATTATGTGCACCCAAGTATATCTAGAATAATCATCAACAATTACAAAGTCATAGAGACAAGCAGTAGTAGTAAGAGTTGAGTAATGAGTGGGACCGAAAAGATCCATGTGAAGCAGTTCGAAGGGTCGAGTAGTGGTCATGATTGTCTTTGAGGGATGTTTGGCCCTCGTCATCTTTCCTGCCTCACAGGCACCGCATAAGTGATCTTTCTTGAACTTGACACCCTCGATGCCTATGACATGCTTCTTCTTTGCCAGGGTGTGGAGGTTCCTCATGCTAGCATGCCCAAGCCTTCGATGCCAGAGCCAGCATTCTAAAGCTTTTGCTAGAAGACATACGGCAAGCTGTGGTCCTGCTGAGAAATCTACCATGTACAAATCATCTTTTCGATACCCTTCAAATACTAGAGACTTGTCAGATTCCATTAGAACAAGGCAACAATATTTTCCAAATATTACGATCATGTTTAAATCGCAAAGCATTGAGACAGACATTAAGTTGAAGCCAAGGGATTCAACAAGCATGACTTTATCCATGTGTTGATCCCTTGAGATTGCAACTCTACCTAGACCCAATACCTTACTTTTACCAGTGTCAGCAAATGTGATGTGGCTCTTGTCGGATGGACGTAAGGTTGAGTCCATAAGAAGGCTTCTTTTGCCAGTCATGTGATTTGTACACCCACTATCAATAATCCATTCTGAAGACGCTGGTGTCGTACCCTACAGTGCGGTTAGGGGGATAGGCTTCACGAAGAGCATTGTGAAGCAAAAACATTTGACGAACCAGTGGATTATGAAAGCTTAGATCCAGATTAGGACTAATAGGGAGAGTAGCAAGCGATTCAGGAACGAAGTACATAGTAAGACCATTCGGGCATTTGATCTTGCGCCCTACAAGATGTTTAAGGTCCCCAGCAATAGCGTTAGACGATTTTGGTTTTCTGCTGGAGACCTTTCCCTGCAAAAGAAAGTTAAGCTTTCTTAGCCACCCACATCTTCAAGGGTGGCTTATAAGCAATAAGTCTAAGTGCAACATCTGAGAACTTTGGCTTTGAAGCCCTAGCAAACAGTCTTGCAGGCGGACAATAGTACTCATAAAATAAGCAGAATAGTTCTTGGTCTTATGAACATGGCGGTTTGATGAACCGCTCTCATATTCATATGCCTGAGTATGATTTCCCTGCAAAACATTTGCGTTAGTGCGACTCAGGTGAGTCCTCTATCTGTATGAAGCCTTTGGACCGTATGAAGCCTTTGGTCTGAGGTTTGTCTTCTTCACGTGAGGTGTCATGATGACATTCACAGGAAGATTCTCCAGACACCTTTTCGGAACCCAGATCTTCTTCATAGGCGGTCCATTCCTGCAGTTAGTACCAATGTACCTGGCAAACACTTCACCATTCTGATTCTTAAACAGTTTATAGTTTGCATCAAGGGATTCATCAATGATAATGGGGTTAGCACAAGTGAAGCCAGATAGATTGGATGAATCTGCTGAAGGTTCCTTTGCAGCAACCCACGTGGTTTTGGGGTACTGCTCAGGTTTCCAGTAAGAGCCATCAGCATTCATTTTCCTTACGAACCCAACACCCTCTTTCCTCGGGTTTTAGTTCAGAATCTGCTTTTTGAGGACATCACATAGTGTCTGATGCCCTTTAAGACTTTTGTACATCCCTGTTTCAAGCAATGTCTTCAACCTAGCATTCTCATCAGCAATAGCAGTGGTATCCTCAGCAGAGGGGTTAGTTACCACATCAACAATTGAAGATATTGCAACAGTAGTAGCAGTAGAACATTCAGCAACAGAAGTAGCATTATCACGCTCAATGCATTTAAGGCATGGTGGTTCAAATCCTTCCTGAGTGGAACTGATCTGTTTGGCGCGAAGTGACTCGTTTTTCTTTTGAAGATCTTCATGAGCCGCTCTCAATTTCTCAAGATCTTGCTTCCTTTGAAGATAATCATAGGAAAGCTTTTCATGAGTTGTTGAGAGAGTTTCATGACGACTTTCAAGTTCCTCATACTTAACGTGAAGATTTTTTATGTCTTCAATTAAGGATTCAGATCGAGTCATTTCAGCACCTAACAGATCATCGCTTCTGTCTAACAGTTTTTGAATATGTTCCATAGCTTTCTGTTGTTTAGTTGCAATTTTAGCAAGTGTTTTGTAGCTGGGTTTTGAACCACAGTCAGAGTCATCGTCACTAGATGTTTGATAGTGAGTAGTGAGTGTGTTTACCTTGGCACCGCGTGCCATGAAGCAGTAGGTAGAAGCGGAGTAGTCCTTGTCATTTGCATCGGTGTCGGTGATGAAGTCATTGTCTTCAGTGTTGAAGATGGACTTGGCAACGTATGTTGTAGCCAGACTTGCGACACCTGAATCAGTCTCCTCCTCAGACTCCACCTCTGCCTCCTCAGAAGCGAACTCCTCCTCTGAATCCATTTCCTTGCCAACAAACACACGTGCCTTGCCAGATGAGCTCTTCTTGTGTGATGAAGACTTTGAGAAAGACTTGGAAGAAGACTTTGAGTATTTCTTCTTCTTCTTGTCATCAGAGTCATATTCCTTGCTCTTCTTCTTCTTTTTGTTCTCATTGTCCCACTGTGGACACTCAGAGATGAAGTGGCCAGGTTTCTTGCACTTGTGACATGTTTTCTTCTTGTAGTCGTGAGCAGAAACTTCATCATTCCTTGAGCTTGATCGGGAAGACTTTCTGAAACCTTTCTTCTTGGTGAATTTTTAGAACTTCTTCACAAGCATAGCAAGTTCCCTTCCAATGTCTTCAGGATCATCCGAACTGCTGTCAGATTCTTCTTCAGATGAGGAGACAGCTTTTGCCTTCAAGGCACGAGTTCGCCCATAGTTTGGACCGTAGATATCTCTTTTCTCAGAAAGCTGAAACTCATGTGTGTTGAGCCTCTCAAGTATGTCAGACGGATCGAGTGTCTTGAAATCAGGACATTCTTGAATCATCAGGGCTAGGGTGTCAAACGAACTATCAAGTGATCTCAGTAGTGTCTTGACGACTTCATGTTTGGTGATCTCAGTAGCGCCGAGGGCTTGAAGCTCATTTGTGATGTCAGTGAGTCGGTCAAATGTGAGCTGGACATTCTCATTGTCATTTCGCTTGAAGCGGTTGAAGAGGTTGCGAAGGACACTGATTCTCTGATCTCTCTGGGTTGAGACGCCTTCATTGACCTTGGAGAGCCAATCCCAGACCAGTTTAGATGTTTCCAAAGCACTCACACGGCCATACTGTCCTTTGGTCAGATGACCACAGATGCTATTCTTGGCAGTAGAGTCCAGTTGAACGAACTTCTTGACGTCAGCAGCAGTGACACCTTCTCCAGCCTTGGGAACGCTGTTCTTGACGACATACCATAGGTCGACGTCAATGGCTTCAAGATGCATGCGCATCTTATTCTTTCAGTAGGGATATTCATTTCCATCGAAGACGGGACACGCAGCGGAGACTTTAATTATCCCTACAATCAACATAGCTAAAACTTCAGGTGGTTAAACCGAATCACACAGAACAAGGGAGCACCTTGCTCTGATACCAATTAAAAGTGCGTTATATCGACTAGAGGGGGGGTGAATAGGCAATTTTTATGAAAGTCTTCAAAACGTGGAAGTTATGAAGACAAACGATAGAAATAAACCTATTACCCTGCAGTGGAAGGTAGACTACACTAGGCAAGCCATAGTCAAGTATTCAATAGAGTGAAAGCACAATGACTAATAGCAGCAATGTAGTAAGGATCAGGTAGGAAGATATTGTGAAGCCACACAGAACACGCAGTCACTCAGTGACGACAAAAGATAGTGCGAACATACAATGACTTCACAAGGAGTAACAGTAAGTAAAGGGAAGGGAAGATGAAACCAGTGACTCACTGAAGACAATGATTTGTTGGACCAGTTCCAGTTGCTGTGACAACTGTACATCTGGTTAGGGCGGCTAGGTATTTAAACCTTAGGACACACAGTCCCGGACACCCAGTCCTGAACACGCAGCTCAGGACACCCAGTCCTCACCGTATTCCCCTTGAGCTAAGGTCACACAGACCTCGCCCAATCACTCTGGTAAGTCTTCAAGGTAGACTCCCAAACCTTCACAGACTTCGTTCACCGGCAATCCACAATGTCTCTTGGATGCTCAGAACGCGACGCCTAACCGGTTGGAGGATGCACAGTCCTCAAGTGTAATAAGTCTTTAGATCACACAGACAAGAAGACTTAAGTGATGCCTAATTCTCTTTGGCTCTGGGTGGTTAGGGCTTTATCCTCGCAAGGAATTCTCTCTCAAAGGCTTCGAGGTGGGTTGCTCTCAAACGACAAAAGCCGTACTCTAAATCTGAGCAGCCAACCATTTATGGTTGTAGGGGGTGGGCTATTTATAGCCACTTGGCAACCCGACCTGATTTGTCCGAAATGACCCTGGGTCACTAAGGAACTGACACGTGTTCCAACGGTCAGATTTCAAACTCACACGGCAACTTTACTTGGGCTTCAAGCAAAGCTGACTTGCCCGACTCTGGACAAGATTCGCTCTCAAAGTCTTCACTCAAAGACATAGGTTTTGTTTAAGCATCACTTTAGTCATTCTGACTGGTTCTCTTGGACCCCATTTAACAGTACGGTGGTTCCTATGACTCAATACAGAAGAAAGAGAACTACGAAAGATCTAAGTCTTCGAGCTCCATAAGCTTCATGTGGTGTCTTCTCTTGTCATAGTCTTCAATGTGAATATCTTCATATACCACCTTTGACTTCAATGTCTTCATACATCTTTAGGGGTCATCTCTGGTAGGAAAACCGAATCAATGAGGGACTTCTACCTGTGTTATCCTGCAATTCTCACAAACACATTAGTCCCTCAACTAGGTTTGTCGTCAATACTCCAAAACCAACTAGGGGTGGCACTAGATGCACTTACAGTACCGCACAATCTGACACAGAAAAAGATCCCTGGTAAGCCAGCGGTAGTACTGCTGCGGAGTCACCATCGGTACTACCGCTATGGAGCAGTACTGCCGCTTGTGACCCCTCAGCGGTACTACCGCTGGGTACCACGGTACTACCGCAGGGACCCTGACAAAAACCACACTCAAGACAACAAGAACTGCCACTACTTCTGCATATGAGCTCCGAATTGAGCAAACTCAAACTTGTTGGAAACAAGACGACGAGTAGCATCAAAACAGCGAGTGGAGGTATGCCTAACAAAAAGAGGAGTGAAACCTCCAACCGAGAAGAATCGGCAAAACCTCCAACATCGAAAACATCATAGAAGATGCAAGCGAACTCCGTTTTCGATGAACTCAAGCTTGTCAACAAGATGACCGTAAGCTCTAATACTCACAAAGAGAACCAAACAAGAACCAACAAAGATGATGCAAGGATGCAATGGTTAGCTCTCAACGAACGATACGATCAAGCTACTCATTGAGGGCCCCCCTTGATAGTATGGCAATCGATCATATAACCCGGTCTCCCAACTACCATCATGAGACCGGTAAAATAGAAAACCTACCAAGGGCAAACCTTTGCCTTGCACATGGTCCACTTGAGCTAGATGATGACGATTTTGACTCCCTCAAGTTGGACCACCTTTCTTGATTGGGTTGACTCGATGAAGACTAGTTGATTGCTCCCCCATACTCCACTATGGGTGAGCCACTCTTCCGCACATCTTCACAAGTCCATTGTCACCACAAAGGACGGCAAGCTTCAAGCATTTGATCTCTTCGTGATGCTCCACTTGAACTTGCACACCGCAACCTTTCTTGATTGTGTTGACTTGATGAAGACTAGTTGATTGCTCCCCCATACTCCACTATGGGTGAGCCACTCTTCCGCACATCTTCACAAGTCCATTGTCACCACAAAGGACGGCAAGCTTCAAGCATTTGATCTCTTCGTGATGCTCCACTTGAACTTGCACACCGCAACCTAACCCCACAAAGAACCCTCACGAAGACCATGGGTTAGTACACAAAGCGTAATTGACAATGCTTACCATACCATGGGATCACTTGATCCCTCTCGGTACATCTTCTACGCTTTGTGGGTTGGCCAACTTGATTCACTCTTTGACTTAGTCTTGATCAACCTCTCACAAGACCAATCTTTAGGTAATTCCTTGAATAGCACCTTGGTCGACACAAACTCTCCTTGAAACCAACACATGTACTCCAAGAAAAGCCTATGGACAAAAACCTTCAAATATAACTCAAGGCAACCATTAGTCCATAGAGATTGTCATCAATTACCAAAACCAAACATGGGGGCACCGCATGTTCTTTCAGTAGGCCTCCAGAAACTCCAGTGCATAGCGGACGGCTAAAGCATACTGATAATGTCAAGAAAAATTGAGGTAGACTAAAAATTGCCATGGGAGGAGTCCTCAAAGAAAGATCTGAAGGACTGGAGTATCACCAATGAACTAGCCATGGACATGGATGCGTGGAAACTAGCTGCCCATGTGCCAGAATCATGAGTTGATTGCGAGATTTTATAGGTTTCAGCTCTAGCCTACCCCAACTTGTTTGAGACTAAAGGCTTTCTTGTTGTTGTTATTTGATAATCACTTATTTGGTAAGAACTTATTGTATTGCCAAAGAAAAGATAATTTTATTCGGGAAGTCAAGAAAAGACGAGTGGGAAGAGGGAATGTTAGACGAAGGACGAGATGGCCACTTGGTGGTCTTTTCTCCCGCTTTCTTTTTATGTGCATGTGCATGAAGACTTCCTGGCTGTTATCGACAAGGTCAAGCCGGCTTCGGTAGGGGGTGGCAACAATGGCGTGCCGGTGGCTTGGTCTGGTGGCACTAGCGGTCCTTCGTTGGTCTCAAAATCTCGATCTAATTTTTATTATGTTTGAGATGCTTTGTACTTCTGGTGAGGTTTTATAGGAGTAATAGATCTTATGCTTTTCACAAAAAAAAACTTATCTCAACTAGGTTCATAGTTAAAAAAACAAACCTAAATGTTTTTGTGGGTGAAAAAAACAACAACAAAAACACAAGCCTTGGTTGTACCAGAAAGAGAGTCAAGCTAGTGACCGCGATGAAAATATAAATATATTGAGCAGCGTGCCATATGCTACAGTTGCGCGAAAATTGGGGTATTATGATTATAGTTTTAGCTAGTAATTATATGAATTTATTTTTCAAAATTATTTATCAATAACCGGATCTACCGGTGCCTCCAGGAAAGAAATATTGATTGAGAAAGAAAAGATTGGTTGTCTAGCAAGGCCTTGTATAATGCAATGTACTTAGGGGAGGTGGTTGAAGCTTTTTTTTTAACACCGGTGCTTGTTTGTATAAGGTTTCTTAAGCGCCTCTTTTGTAAAAATAGATATTGATGTTTAAAAAAATCGGTTTATTTTTCTGAGCACCTACCTAAACACCTGGCGTTGTATAAGGTCTAATGTGACTACATCCTACATGAGTTAAACAATTTGATCATGTGTTTTATGGTTTTGACTGAAGTTAAATCGTTATGGTTTTATTAGTTCTAATGGCGTGCAGAGCGTATGTCTCTAAAATGAACTTGCGTGTCTTGAAGGCACTATGACAAATGAGATGGATGATTCTATATTATTTTGAAATTATTATTCCAAAACGTTTGTATGTTAGTTTAATTAATTTTTCTGGCTGTTCGATTTGTGGACGATTCCTTGCGATGGGGCTATGGGGTCCCACCCCCTATGCCTCCTGAACTCAAAAGTGGAGGCAGTGAAGTTGCCAAGTCAGCCTAGACAGACATAAACAATGTTTTCAATCTCCACGTCAATTTTTTATTTTGACAAATCCTCTCCCTATCACGGCTGATACCCCTGTACCACCACCACCAGTTCGTTCTAGGTTCTCAACCAGGAGCCTAGGGCCCACACCTTTTTTGCTGAAGTCTGAAGCATGAATAATTGAATATATAACTCCTTCATTATCCAACTTTCTCAAGGAAATGGAGGGAGTACAAGATGTGAAGTGCAAAGTACAAAATACCACCTTTCTTCGGGTCAAAATACCACTAGTTAGGAAAGACACCGTGATAAGATGTGAAGTACAAAGTTACTACATAATTAGAGGACAATTATACAAGATCGTCATATCTACAAAGATCATGAAACGTACATGAATTATTCCTTGCGTGTCCGCTTGGTGTGAATACGGTTGACCCCAGTTTCGATTATTCACTCGTGAAGTTTGCATGCTTCCACTATTTGATATGCTCGACGACTTTCAAACCCGAGCGTCCTCAGAAGAATACCAGTTGTACAGACTCCCCCGACCTCCGTGGCCTGGAGCAACGGAGAGTCCCGCTCTACTAGCTTATATGTGCAACATTATCACCTTGAAAAGACTTATTTGCATCACGTAACCTGAATCCTTGAGAAGTTAGGGCGCCTACTTCGTTGTCAGAAAAGCCTTGTAAGCTCACCCGCAAATTATTTTCAAAAAAAGAGCTCACCCGCAAATAAAAGCACTGTAAGCTACTGGCAGCCATAAAAATGAAGAAGTCGAGAGAGAAAATTTGATGATGGCTTGCATTTGAGTATCATTTTTATTTTCGATCAACCAGGCTCACCTCAAGAAATATATTTTTTACCCAAAAAAAAGAGAGTGGGAGTTTACTGCACCACGGACATTTTGAGAAATGCCGACGTAGCTGAGGGTATCCACGCAAATACAAACATCAGCAAGGTCAGCTTCGTGAAGAAGAACGGTGGAGAAAAATCGCGGGAGAAGTGTGGTTGAGAAAAACCGTAATAACGCAGGCTGCCAGGAAAACGCAGCAAAACAGAGCAAGCAAAGCCCCACGGCCACCGGATCCAGCCGGCCTTCTCCTCGCTCCTCCCCTCCCTCCCTCGCACCGAAGCGCGATCGAGCATCCTCTACCCGATGGCTCCTCTCCTGTCTCCGCCGCTGCTCGCCGACCTGGTGGCCAAGGCCCATTCCTCCTCCACGGCCGTCCGCTGTTCCGGCAGTGTCCGGCGATGGGCAGTCGCGGGGCTGGCCGGCGCCGGGAGGAGGGACCGCCACCGGAGACGGAGGACGTGGGGGAGGAGGGGCTTCAGGGTGTCCGCGGTGGCGACGGAGCCCCGCAGCCCGGAGGGGAGCACCGCCGAAGATTACTACGCCGTTCTTGGCGTCGTAAGTTCTTCAGCGTCTGACCACTCGTTCGCACTCTTGTGGGAAAACAATCGTCTTTCCCCTGCTAGGTTGCTACTGAGCTGATAATAATTCCTCCATGTTTTCAGATGCCGGACGCAACACCGCAGCAGATCAAGAAAGCGTACTACAATTGCATGAAGGCGTGCCATCCAGATCTCAGTGGGAACGACCCTGACGTGACCAACTTCTGCATGTTCATCAACGAGGTTTACACGGTAAAATTCCCGAGAAATGAAAACCGTACGCTCTTTTCTTCAGGGGACACGAACAATTTGCGTTGCAATCTAATCGATGAAGTTAATAACATGAGCAAGGGATGAACAGGTACTTACCGACCCCGTCCAGCGAGCCGTGTATGACGAGATCAATGGCTTTACTGCAACAGCAACCAACCCCTTCTTGGATGATGCACCCAGGGATCATGTGTTTGTCGACGAGTTTAGCTGCATAGGTACTACTACCACTGATGGCTATAACCTGGTCAGGAGCTACTGTTAGATTATCTAAACTGGGTTCTGATTTAAGTTCTGCTCACGTCTGTGCAGGTTGTAAAAACTGTGCTAATGTGTGCTCCAAGGTTTTCGAAATTGAGGAGGATTATGGGCGTGCAAGAGTTTACAATCAATCAGGCAATGAAGAGCTAATTCAAGAAGCCATTGACAGTTGGTGAGCCCCATGTCTGCATTATTTCATTTGTACCTGTCCACTGCCGTAACAAATCTACTGAATGTGTATGCTGCCATTTGTGCCAAACAGTATGAGTGGGTTTTCCATTGGGGGAGTTTGTGACTACTGATAGTAATGCTCATAAACCTCTAAACTCTGTGTATCCAGTCCGGTTGACTGCATCCACTGGACTTCAGCAGCACAAGTTACACTCCTCGAGGATGAAATGCGCAGAGTCGAGAGAGTGAATGTAAGGAATTTCTGCAGTTAGTTAATATGCAATCACTCTGCTGTTTTCTACTGTATCGTACTAGATTCAGATTACCCTACCTTGTAATATCATATGATCTGCTTCCCATTTGAGCAGGTTGCATTGATGCTTTCTGGGATGGGGAGTTCATTTGATGTGTTCCGGATGGTAATATCTTTACCCATGTAAATTACATTTTTCTCCCCTAACTTTCTCTGTGTGGAGGCCGGGGGGTATCCTCCTTTTCGAAAAAAAAGCCCTTCCTCGCGTGATGATGGATGCGCTCTATGCAATGCAATTCATTATAAAAATTAATGTGCATATTTCTAAATACGTCCACCTTCTGAAGTTGTTATTACAGACTCTATGCAGTTTAAACCACAGTTCATGTAGTAGGTCTTTTTTTAGCGACGAAATTTATGTAGGTCTTAACATGTTCTATTTATCTTTCCTGCTGTCAGGCAAGTACGCGCTGGGAGAAAAGACAAGCACAAGTCTTGGTATAATTCTCTGTTCCATACATGGCTTTCTTTATATATGCATATGAAAATCCAGTTTAGGAGGATCATAAACTTCTGATTTTCCACATATCAACTGCATGTGTCTTGTGCTGAACCTCTGCGTAATGTCCTGCAGAATAAGGTGAGGATGCGGATGAGCCAAGATGATGCTAACAAGGGCAGTTCATGGAGTGATATATGGGGGTCACCAACAAGATACCAAAAGAATGGTAAAACTAGCATGTTTTCAATTCGTCGGATCATTTGGGATCCCATCCTTTGCCTATCTGTGTTCTAATACTCCTGCTGACATGTGAAACAGATGAGGACACAAAGGAGAGAGTGAAGCGAGCGGCTGCGGCGGCAAGGAGGTGGCGAGAATACTCGAGGAAAGGTGCAGACAGGCCTCCAACATTCAAACTTCCAGAGGCAGCGTCCAACCAGGAGTGAGAAGAGAACACGGTCGTTACACATCAAATGTGTGGTTTTATGAAGCGTTAGTTAACCCTCCATGTATAGCCTAATTATTTGAGGAGAGCTGCATAGCATTTGCTCTCCCGCCCTCGATTCGACGTGTTAGCAATGTCTGTAAATCATGTTCTAGAGCTGGCTGATGCCGATCTGTAAATCACCCATAGGATGCAGATTCCAGATGTAAAACAAGTGTACAATAAGCAGTGCCCCCTGGCTCCTCCCACAACCTCGTCGGTGTGTGCAAACGTAAAGAAACTCCAAGTGGAATTGTGCAGACTCTCAATTGGCAGATTGAAATGCGCAGCTCAGAGGAGATATCATGTGAAACTTAGAAGCTACAGGCGAGATGTCTTTATTTCAGATATACTAGTATGTGAAGCAAACAACGGGAACATCGTACCAAATTGCAAGATTTTGAACTGATGGAGGGCCTTCATCTGACGGAGCAAGCAACGGCATGAGCCCACGACCTGAGATGAGCCTTCATGGCCACACCATCGCTGACGGGCGAGCACCGTGGCGGTGCCGCGACGACGAGCGTCCGCCGCCACTGCTCCTCCTGCCATGTCTCGATGCGCTCTTGAAGCGCCCTGCTTCCCGGATCCGCTCTTCTCGCTCCCAGCGTCACCTCGCCGTCGACGCATTTGGGATGCTGATCTTGATTCCTGGGCGGCTTCAGCTCTTCCGAGTGCTGCTTGAAGCGCGGCCGCCGGTGGAGGACGCTGGAGTGGAACCAGAGCGAGTCTAGGCTTGCAAAGATCTCGTCGCCCTCCATTTCTTCTAGGAGTAGCTTCTTGTTGCTATTGCTACAGGCGGCCGGGGCGAAGTGGAATTTGGAGACGACGGGATTTTGGGGCTTGGTGTTTGGCCATGTCTGAAGTTTGGAGCGGGGGAGAGCTTTAACTTCGTCCGGCCGGGTGTAACGGCTCGGTGCTTCTGGTCAGTGATGACCGAAAAGTCCACCTTTTGCACAGGTCAGCTTGCTTTCCGCTGGGGATGATGGGCTCGGACGAGCCACTGGCCGCTGGACCCTTTTCAGCTGCCGACCACACCTAGTTTTTGTCTTTATGGCGAATGACACGCCTACTATATTTAGTAGGATTCGAGAAATGGACGCGAATTTGATGAACATAGTTTCATGCGCATCTCTTATAAATAGTAAATTAAAAAAACTAAAAAGTTAAAAAAATGATTTTTATGTAATATGCATAGTCAATTGTTTTTTTTGAAAGATCCAGCAAATGCTGGCTTTTCATTGATTATAGCAGGAAGCAGCGGAAGAACAAACAGGGGGTGAAGATCCGAGGATCAAGTGCGTAAGGTTGGCCACAGGCGGCCGAAAAACCCTAGGACAAGCAAAAAATTTCTCTTAAGGTGGTTCCCCGAATGGGCTCTCGATGCACGTTGCTCCTGTGATCCTCAGAGCTCGATGCCGTCTCGGATGCGCCTGATAATTTCTCGCACGCTCGGAAGGCTGTGTTGAAAGGTGCAGTTGTTTCTTTCTTGCCAAATCTCCCAGCATGCCAGCAGCAGGATTGACCGCGCACCGTGCCGCCGTGGTGGATCAGTGCGCGCCAAGATGTTCTGGATGATCGTGCTGGAGTTTCCGCGGCTCCAGCAGCTCACATGGGAGAGTGCGGAGCAGCCGTGCCATTGTCCGATCGCGCTCCATACGTTCCTGGACTCCGGGCAGTTCCAGAACAGGTGGCCCAAGGAATCGAGGCTTCTGACGCAGAGTTGGCAGAAGTAGTTGTTCGGCCAGCCCCGTCTCTGTAATCTGTCATTGCACCAGAGCTTGTCCCCCAATAGTAGCCATGAAAAAAAATTGATCTTCCCCGGCGCCCAGGCTTTCCAGATCAATTGATCGAAGTTGGTCGCCGTCCTACCCTGAAACTGTGCTTGGTATGCAGACCTGGCCGAGTACGTCCCCGAGCTCGAGAGCTTCCAGGTGAGTTCGTCCGGCACTCCTGGTCGAAGAGGCTGCGTCGATCGCTGTAGCTCGCAGTGCAAAGCCAGGACGTCCTCGAGGAGGTGCTGGTTTTGTCCGTGGGCAAAGTCGCGGATCAAGGTGTCGTCGCTCACTGCGTCGTGGACTGATATGTGCTTGCGTCGAGAGTGGATGAAGAGCCTAGGGAAGCGCTGCGAGAGACTTCCATGTCCGAGCCACGGGGAGAGCTAGAAGGATGCCCGCGTCCCGTCTCCAATCGTCACCTTCGTCGAGGCCGAGAAGAGTGCCATGTCCGCATCATCACATGGCAGTGCAGAGCCCACCCAGGGCCTTTCCGGGTGGTACTAGGCGATCCAAAGCCAACGCAGACAGAGCGCTCTGCCGAAGCGCTGCAGGTCGGGGATGCCTAGGCCTCCCTGCTCCGTTGGGACACACACCGTCAGCCAGTTGACCTTGCAACTGGCACCAGTGATCTCTTCATCTTGGCGCCAAAGGAAGCGCCGCCTGCACTTGTCGACCTCCCTGAGGATCCTCTTTGGGACACGGAGGATGGTGAGCGCGAAGGTTGGCATGGCGCTCAACACGCAGCGGACGAGCGCTCGGCGTCCCGCCATCGGCAGCAGCTTGCCCTTCCATCCCGCTAATCTCGCCTTGATTCTATCGATGATAAACTGGAGGTGAACGAGGCGTAGACGGCCCGTGGTGACCGGGAGGCCTAGATACCTAATGGGGAAGGGGGCGACAAAGCTCGCAAAACCCTGCAGCACCTCCCCAATGTTGATGTTTTCGCATCGGATGAGGGAGACCGTGGATTTTGGCTGGGTTGATGCGGAGCCCGGTTGCTTTTCCGAAGTCACCTAGAATGCGCAGCAGGGAGTCGACCTCGTCGCGGCTAGGGTTTAAGAAGATGACGGCGTCGTCAGCATATAGGCTCACCCGTAGCGCAAGATCACGTCCAGGGAGGCGGGGGAGGAGTTGCTGATCCACAGCCGTGGCGATGAGGTGATGCAACGGATCGATGGCTAGGATGAAGAGGAAGGGGGACAGCGGGTCGCCCTGTCGCAACCCCCGCAGGTGGAGAATCTTTGGGCCTGCCGTGCCGTTGAGGGAGATCGAAGATGAAGCAGTGGCGAGAAGACGCGCGACCCAGTCCCGCCAGCACGCGCTAAACCCTAGTTTCTGAAGCAGTTCGAGGAGATACTCCCAGGACACGATGTCGAATGCTTTCGCTATGTCCAGCTTCAATAGAAGACACGGTGTTTTGCGGCGATGCAGGGCCCGGACGGAGTTTTGCACATAGAGGAAGCTGCCATGGATGCACTTTGTCTTGAGGAATGCCGTCTGCGCGGGCGAGATGATTGAGCCGATGACGGAGGCAAGCCTAATGGAGAGGACCTTGGAGATGAGCTTCGCGATTGAATGGATCAGGCTGATGGGCCTGTAGTCTGTGATCTCTGTCGCCCCGTCCTTCTTTGGCAGCAGGATGATCGCCGCATTGTTGATCACGGACATATCGCGCCCCGCAAGGTTGTAGAACTGATGGAAGGCTGCCATGACGTCGTCCTTGATGATGGGCCAACAGGAGCGGAAGAAGGAGTCGTTGAAGCCGTCTGGCCTTGGGGAATTTTCTTGTGGAGACTTGCAGATCGCTGCCCACACCTCCTCCTCGGTGAACGGGGTGTCGAGGCCCGGCCGCGGGCAAGGTTGGCAGGTGGACGGCGTCCCAGTTGTTGGTGCAGCTACGCGGTGTCGCCGTCCCCAAGGTGGAGTTGAAGTGCTCATGGATGATCTGCTCCTTGTCGCCATGAGAGATGGCGATGGCGTCACCGCTGCGGAGGGCGTGGATGAAGTTCTTCTGACGCCTGGAGTTGATTTTGGCCTGGAAAAACACCATCTTGGCGTCGCCCGCACGTAGCCAGGTGACACGCGATGCCTGCCATTTGCGGGCTCTGTCGATCGCAGCGAGGCCGAGGATGCGCATCTTAAGCTGTTTCGGTAGCTGCAGTTCTTCGCTCGATAGCTGCATGCGCTCCTGGGCAATGTCAAAGCGCAGGATGATCTCATTTGCCATGTGCATCTAAAGCCTTGTCTCACTGAAGAAACCCTTCGCCCAAATCTTCAGGTCTTTTGCCGTTCTAGCCAGCTTGGTGTTGAGACGCTGGAAGGCGCAGCTGGAGGCGACCGGTCGGTTCCACGCGCATTGGACCGTCACATGGAAGCGAGGAAAGCACGGCCAGAAGGATTCAAAGTGAAAACGGGCCACGCGACGGGGTGAAGAAGCTTCAGACAACAGCAAGGGGCAGTGGTCGGAGCATGATGTTGAAGCGGCATGGAGGAGATATGACGGGAACATGGAGCTCCAGGCCATATTGCAGAAAAATTTGTCTATGCTAACTAGGGCTGGTGTCGTCCGCTCGTTGCTCCAAGTGAATTTTCTGTTTTTGCACTTGATCTCTTTCAGTCCTGCCGCGTCGATTGCAACTCTGAATTTGCCCATGATTCTGCGGTTTATGTTGCTGTTGTTCTTGTCTCGGGCCTCATAGATCAAGTTGAAGTCGCCATTGATGAGCCAGGGGGCGTTTGTTGGCGGTGCAACTCGGGCTAGCTCGGCCAGGAACTCATCTTTCCTCCCATCGTCGACGGGTCTGTACACCGTCGTCATCCAAAAGGATGAAGTTGTTGCCGCTAGGGTGATTTTGGCCGTGATGGAGAAACGGCCAATGGCGCTGGATTACATGTCTACCCGGCTCTTGTCCCAGAAGATCGCGACGCCACCACGAGTGCCAATCGTCGGGAGGACGACGCAATCGGCGAGCCTGCACCCGCCAACCTCTCTAACTAACGATCTACTCCACTTGTCGATCTTAGTCTCTTGCAGGCAGAGAAGGGCCAGCTTGTGTGTTTCTGCCGTCTCGCACACTACGGCTTGTCGGGCCGGCGAGTTGAGCCCTCGGACGTTCCAGCACATGATTTGGTAGTTTGTGTCAATCATGGGGAAACGGGTTATAGCTCCGACGACTAAGACTACTAGAAAGCAAACACAAGTACACCACCATCGGTCCAGAGGATCGCCGGCGGCCACCAATAGGCCCCAAATTCCGCCGACGATCAGCTATGCCCCTGCTACGAGAGCACCTTAGACTGTTACAACACATGGAGAAACCTATCTCTACCCACCCGCACTCTGAGCGTCGTCGGACGCTAAAACTACTAATGGAATCTAACATGGGGAAGCATTAGTCCTGAGCGGCCTATCCGTCTTGTCCGTGCATGCCCGCGGCTATCTTGAGGGCCGCGGCGTCAAGGTTGATGAGCTTGGCAATGGTCTTGATGTCAGAGTCAGAGAACGGCTCGTCGAAACGGCGGATCAGTGCCTCTGCAGCCTTGGTCGTCATGGTCTCCTACGGTCCCAGGATGCCCAGGCCGTGCACGATGCGTAGCGTGGCCCTCTGGCTGACCGGGACGCTGGATGGGTTGGCCGCCTGACGAGCACTCTGGCGGGACGGCGGTGCTGCAGGCCTGGAGCATGCCGGCGTCTTGGCGCGAGCTGGGGCCTTCCCCAGCACGGATGGCACGGGGGTGGTGAACAGCTGGCCCGGCGGGGCGCCGCTACCACCATCTTCAGAGATCTGCATGTGGCACACTTGGGAGGTGACCGCGCCGAGCTGCAGGGAGTGCGTTGTGGTCGCTCCAGGGGTGTGTTGGGCGAGGGAGAGGACCGGGCCATCGAGCACGCGGCCAGTCCCCTCTCCATCGGCCGGGCCATCGAGCGCTAGTTTCAGATCCCCGCGCACCTTCTCCGCGTCATGAAGAAATCATATCCGTAGTAATCTGGACAAAAAATCATATGTTATATTCGCGTATGAAGTTTCACGAAAAAATCATATCCGTAGCTATCTGGACAAAAATGACAAAATCAAAGCTATAATAAAAAAACATTGTTTGATGAATAATATGATCTCAGATGTATTGTTTTCACCAAGAATACCATGAGTGTCAATACATCACGAAACTTCACAGGTCGACTAAGTTTTATGTCCCGAAATTCATAATTTTACATATTTTTCTAAAAAAAATTCAAATTTACTATTCATATGGGTGCATGTGGAACCATGTTCATCCTTGTATTTTCGAATAAAAATCCACTTTACAACTCTAAACTTGCCACTGGGCTTAAGATTGGAGGTAATATCACTCGGAGTCATAGAACTTGCGTGGCATACATAGTTTGGTGGTAGAACTTTGAAAACACGATTCTGTCATCACCTAACTTGACTTAAGCGTGCAAATACGATCACAGATGCGTATGCAGGCGTATCTGTGTGTATGGCCCACCTGTCAGTGAGTGACTGCCAATGCATTTTTGCATAAAACACCCAGTTTTCTGTTCACGATACGAACACGGAATTTAAGACAAATATCCGAGGCAGGCCTCGAAACCAACACCCATCGTTAGACTGGTCATAGTGGGGAGTAACTTATACTAGTGTCATATGCATGACACTAGTCTAAGTTACTATCTACATAATGCAAAGTAACATAATAATAGTATCATGGATAGCTTCATTTATTAACTTGTAGACTCATCTTGTCTCGGGAAGCGCTATGTTATAGTAATATATTATGTTACCACCTCTCATTAACTATTTGTCACATAAGCAAAATTTTCTTGGAGTACGCTATGTTACTACCTAAGTTACTCCCATTATGACTAGCCTTAGAACATGTGCTGGTATAACCCCCCCACCCTCGTTCAATGAGAAGAATCCAATAGGATAACAAAGCTATATGTATTAGGCGAGGATGCATGTGGAGCTTAAATGGGCTGCAGATAATGTATCTGTAGTCCATTTTGCTCATGTTCATTTTTTCTAGAAATTTGTAGATAGTATTTAAATTATAATCCCAGTAATAAAAAATAAAGTTTAAATATTGATGTAGTAAAAATACTGTAAACACAGATGAAATAACTTAGTTTTTAAATTATTAATGTACTATTTTAAAAATATTGACATACTTACAATTATATTATGAATTAATAAATATTTTTCTAATTTATAATAATAAAATTATTTTCAAGTTTAAAATTTTAAAAAATTGTTTTAATTATACAAACATTTCAATAAATGCACAAAAATTTGTATATTTCAACGTTTGTATAATTTACAATCTAAAGTATTGATATCAATATTCAATCATGCATAATATTTAATTTATTTTTCTTGAATATA
>NC_041384.1:521353759-521363272 GCF_002162155.2 Triticum dicoccoides | reverse complement strand
GCATTTTAAATGTCCATATTAACTAACTATTTTTTTTATCACACACAGGTTTTTATTTATATTTTTGACACACAAATATTTGAACATCATTTTATTACTTCATTTTATAAATATTTTAAAAAATCCTTAAGTGTTTTTATTTAAAAAATATCATTATTATGTTTTACTAAATGCATTTTAAGATAATACATGGTTTATATTAAAATGTTTTTATTAGAATATATTGTTACTGATTCGAACATAATTATATTTATATTCTGTATGTAATAATATTGTTACACACAAATATTAGAACATAATTATAAAAACTTGGAGCTCACTGCAGCAACTGTGCAAGATGGCATGCACACGCACACGGACGTGCCAGCTGCAACGCGCCCGCCACTGTCACATTCCATAAGTTGTTCGTGAACACCGCGACACCATTACTCGGTGGTCTGCTTGACGTGTGTCAGCTGGTCACCGAACCCGGCTAGCCTCGACACAACCTCGTCCGGCTACTCCTATGCCCCAGATGTAATCAACTGAGTGCCTGTTTGGTTCCAATAAGTTATCTGACTTATAAATCAGGTGACTTAAAATCAGTGACTTATAAGTTATGCCTGTTTGCTTGTCACCTGACTTATAAATCACCTGAGCACACCTTCTCATTTTATTTTTTAATATAAAGGTGGTGGGACCCATGCAAAAGAGGATGACTTATAAGTTTTAAGTTGGGGTGGAGCAACTTATGACTTATAAGTTGGGGTGACTTATAAGTTAGGTCTGTTTGGCAAAATAAGTCACTTTTTGCACTTTTCGACTTATAAGTTGGTGACTTATTTGAAACCAAACAGGGCCTGATACCCGTTTCAAGATGGAGATGTCGGACGCGCTCTCGAGCTTCTCCTCGTGGGCCACTCCCTTGGACTTGGTTCCCACACCCGCCACCTCGGATCATGTGGTCCCAAGCAGTGTAGAAGAAGAGGCTGAGGCCGAGCATGGGGTGGTACCACCTCTTGCATGGCCTGCCTTCACACTACTCGGGAAAAGTCTAATAGTAGTGCGGGTTAAACAGCAGGTAGTAGCGCGGGTGCCCGCGCCACTACTACGGCGCTACAACTAACTTATAGTAGTAGCGCGGGGATCCCGTGCATGCTGTCAATGGCAGCAATGGTTCGATCCAGCACCGGCAGGGGTCGCCGGACGTCCGGAAGGGCAGCGGCAGACCAGATCCAGCGACGGCTGCTGGAGAGGGCCCGGATCCATGGCCGAGCAAGGCAGCGGCGTGGGGCTCCTCTTCGCAGCAAAGGCAGCGGGCTCCTGGTCGTCCATGGCGATGACCTCCATGGGCAAGGACATGGGAGGGTGAGTCAAACCAGAGGGAGAGAGAAAAAAAAGAAAAATGAGGGAGAGAGGAAGGAGGTGGAGGTAGCATCGGGGTTGGTCGCCGGTGGTGAGGTGCTCCGGCGTGGTGGGATGGAAATGCGGGGAAAACCGACGAGCTTTGGGACGTCGACGGCCTCTCTTTTGGCGTCATGGAGGCGTGCATGGGTAGGAGGTCCATGTGAGAGCCTAGGGAGAGAGAGAGAGAGGGGGAGAGGAAGGATTTGGGGGAGTAGATGGGGATTTCAGGGCTCTTCAAAAATCATGTATTTAGTAGTAGCGAGGGGTATAAACCCGCGCTACTAGTAGCAGTAGCGAGGGGTATACGAAGGAAATATGCCCTAGAGGCAATAATAAAGTTGTTATTTAATATTTCCTTATATCATGATAAATGTTTATTATTCATGCTAGAATTGTATTAACTAGAAACTTAGTACATGTGTGAATACATAGACAAACACGGTGTCCCTAGTATGCCTCTACTTGACTAGCTCGTTAATCAAAGATGGTTAAGTTTCCTGACCATAGACATGTGTTGTCATTTGATGAACGGGGTCACATCATTAGATAATGATGTGATGGTGTCGTGGTATTCTCACGAGAGGGGTGCAAGACGACATATGCCACAAGGTGGCTTCGTGTGAGGGCAAGACTGCTGCTGATAGGCCCGGGAGCGGGTATGCGAATAGCACGCGGTAGTTTACCCAGGTTCGGGGCTCTCCGGAGAGATAATATCCCTACTCCTGCATGTCTGAGTATATCTGGTATATCTGGTACAGAGTGCTCCTGGAGCTGTATCTGATATCAGTGCCAAGTGCATCTGACCTCGTATATATGCATATGAGCATAGGTGTGTGTGGCCGCATGTGCCTGAGCATGCATGCGTGAGTGTGTGTGTGTGGGTCTATGTGCGTGTCTACTCCTGATGGATGGATGTATGCAGCTAGCTTATATAGTGGTAGGCATGAGTGGTGGTAGTGTTGGTTGTAAGCTACCTTGGTAGCTTAGGGCATCTCCAGCTGCGCCCCCAGGAAGGCCTTCCCAGGCGTTTTTTTTGCGCCGGCGCCGAAAAATTGGCCCAGTCGCGCCCCCAGGAGCCCGATTTTCGCCGGCTTGGGCCTAAAACAGCGCCGGCGGACCCAGGCCGAACCCGACGCGCTGGGGGGCACCCGGGGGCGCCGGGGCGAACTGTTTTGGCGTGAAATAGCCGCAGGCCCGCCGCGTCAGCGACTCTACCCTCTTCTCGGCCCTTCGTCGTCCTCATCGCCTCGTTTCCCGTGGTGAATCAATGCCAAAGATGCCGCGCCGGTCAGCCTGCGCCGTTGATGCCTCACGGGCGGCGTAGTGAAGACCGGATGACGCGCGTCCCTCGCCCTCCCTCGCTCGCCACGCGTACTCATGGCGGCTCACGCACGGGCGGCGCCTCGGCCTATATAAGACGCGCCCCAGAGCACTCGGCGACTCGTACTCTCTCGTTGTCGTCGTTCCTCCCTCGCCTCTCTCTCGCCGTCGTCGTTCTTCCTTCTCCTCTCTCTCACCGTCTCCAGCACCCATGGCCGAGCGCTTCCCAGGCGACGGCGCGGCGGCGAACGGCTTCGACTGCCGCCATCTTCACGAGAGCGAGGCTCGCCTCCTTTTCAAGGTCGAGTACCCGGTCCCGCCGGACATGCGGGTACCCGGGGCGTGGAGGATCAGCGCCGGCGGCGTGCCGGTGCCCCCGATACCCACCGGCGCGGTGCGGCATGCGGAGATCGCACGCATCCGCTCGTCCCTGCCGCGTGCGGCGAGGGAGGGGCCACGGTACGTCCCCGACAGCCCGCTCTGGGAGCCCTACTTTCGCCACCGTCACGCCGAGCAGCTCGAGGCTACCAACAGCGTCGAGCCCTCCGGCAGGCTCAACGCCGTCGGCCAACGTCGGTGGTGGGGCGTGCCCGGGCGCACGTTGGAGGCCGTCCTCGAGTACATCGAGGGCGGCAACATGCCGCGCCTCGAGTACCCCGCTCCCCCGTCCTTCACGCGTCGCCGGGGAAGCTCCTGGACCCCGAGGCGCATGGAGACCGGGGGGTCCTCCTCCTCGTCCGGCGGCTTCCCCTGCCTCCACCTCCGTCCCGTCAAGCCGGAGCCCCAGGGCGCGCCTGTCAGCGCGCGCACCCGCAGCTCCGGCGTCCGCATCGGCGACAACGCCTCCCCACCGGCCGCTTCGTCCTCGTCGAGCCCAAGCCGGAGCCCGGCCTCCCCATGGAGTACGAGGAGATAGCCCGGCGTGGCTTCTCCGACGAGGACGCCCTGTGGTGGGCGCGAGACGACTACCTCCGCGATGAGATGGTCCGGCAGCGCCGGGCCCTACAGGAGATCGCCGCCCGCAAGCGTGGGCGCGAGGACGAGCACGGCGTCGTGGTCCTCAGCGACGATGACGACGATGCCCCCGGGCCATCCAACCCGCCGCGCCAACCGGGGAAGGGATGCAGCAGGGACGGCGGAGGCGTCGGCGGGGGCAACGACGACGACGACGGCGATGACTACACGCGGTTCTACCGCCTCCTCGGCATGTAGAACCGCGTGGGCGGGCGGCGAGGGAGACGGCGGGGGTAGCCCGCGGTAGTTTTTCCCTTTTTTTGTAAAGTATGTTTAAATTTGAATGAGCTCGCCGAAGTTTGCGTTAAATTTGAGTCGTGTTTGTGCCGTATTTGACTTTTTTAAAATCCCGTGGGGGGCCGCGACTGGGGGGCATCACGCCCCCAGTGCGCGGTTTAGCGCCGGTGCGCCCCCAGGGGGCGATTTTTTGCCCCTCCTAGGGGGCCAACGGCTGGAGATGCCCTTACAAACCAAGCTATGTAGTGGCATGGGCTAGGCATGGTGCATGTCATGCTTGTCCCTTGGGGTACTTTATAAATCAGTACCCATGGGACACGGTACACTGTAGATGACGGTGTCGCGGTACGGTTGTCTTGTCCGCGGTATGGCTGTCCCGTCGGGGTCTTGTCGATGTCGGGTTGGGCTCCAGTCGGCAGCCGACTGGTTGGCACAGTCGGCAGCTGGCAGCCGGCCGGGCAGAGCAGTCAGACGGGGAGCCGGCAGGAGCGGCCGGGTAGTCGGACTGAGGGGCTTTTCTAGGCCCGATGTCTTGAAATATTGTCTTGCCGTCTTTGGGGTATCCGTGGTCAATTACTCCGTCAGTAGCCCCCAAGCCTCCGGGCAACTTGGCAAAGTTGGTCGGAGGTTCTTTGGCGAGTGTTCATGAAAATGATCATGAAAAAGACAAAGTTAGTGCACGTAGATATATCAAATGTTTGCTTTTAGCATTGCAAGTTTTATGCGGAGGGTGCCGACTCGGTTTCGTTCGAGCCCCCTTCAATCTTTTTCGTGTTCCCTCCGCCTTTTGGCCTGTGCTCTCGCTCGCTGGACAGCCGCTCTGCGGTCTGTGGCTGAGAGTGGGCTGCAAAGTGGAGTGTACAGTACTCAGACTCTGGGAGTGGATTTAACCGAGCAGATACTTATAAAGGAAATGGTTGGGTCGCCCGAAGCGTTTTTCTTCCTGGACGTTTTTTACGTGGGTGGCCTCCAGTGTTTACTCTAGCTAGTCAGACAATCGCTCTGCGATCTGTGACTAAGAGTGGGCCTTTGGTACCGCGCACGGTACTAAGCCGTCTGCGGGAACTAACGTCTCAGGCCAAGCGGCCAGCCCCCGAGCCAACTCTGGCTGGCGCCAAGGCGAATAGTGATGCAACTGTAATAAAATGCGGAGACAGCCCCCGAGCATCGCTCGGGGTTATCCGTGATTCCGTGGTGCAAAAAATATGCAGGTGTGGAGCTCACATTCGTTTTCGTGTTGCCGAGGCAGAGTTTGCCGAAGACAGCCGGCGCGGCTCGACGCTCGCGGAGCGCGCCGGCGCTCCCACTGTGTGTAGCATTCGAGCCTTCGGGTGCTCGAAGGGGGTCCCGGCCGGTCAGGCTCGACCGGCCAGGCGGCGATGCATCTTGCAGCGCCTATCTTCTTCTTTTTCTCTTCTGCCGGCTGCTCGGAGCCGGACAAAACTCTTCTCTTGTCTGCAACCTTCGCGGGGGCGCGTCAGCGCACCTGCTGGATGTAGCCCCCGAGATTCGGGTCGACTGCTGAGCAGTCGGGCCAGATCTTCCGGCAACTACTTCGTTTTCTTCTTCGCGGGGGCACGTCAGCGCATCCACTGGGTGTAGCCCCCGAGATTCGAGCCGACTGCTGAGCAGTCGGGCCGGATCTCCCGACGACTACTTTGTCTTGTTCTTCGTGGGGGCGCGTCAGCGCACCCGCTGGGTGTAGCCCCCGAGATATGGGCTGATTGCTGAGCAGTCGGGCCGGATCTCCCGGCAACTACTATGTCTTCTTCTTTGCGGGGGCGCGTCAGCGCACCCGCTGGTTGTAGCCCCCGAGATCTGGGCCGACTGCTGAGCAGTCGGGCCGGATCTCCCGGTAACTACTTTGTCTTCTTTCTCGCGGGGGCGCGTCAGCGCACCCGCTGGGTGTAGCCCCTGAGATTCGGGTCGACTGCTGAGCAGTCGGGCCGGATCTTCCGGCAACTACCTTGTCTTCTTTCTCGCGGGGGCGCGTCAGCGCACCCGCTGGGTGCATCGTCGGAGCAGGAGGCAGTCCAGCCAGCTTGACACAGCCGGCAGCGCGGGTCACGACCGACCGTCCGAGTGGCGAAGCAGACGGACGGGTCATCCGGACAAGTTTTTCTTTTCTTCTCTTTGTCCCAGCCGACTTCTTTCTTTTTTTTCTTTTTGAAGGATCGGGCATCCGGCCCTTGACTTTTTTCTACATCTGGCCGACATCTTACTTTTCTTCTCCTTTTTCTATCCGACTGAGCAGCCGGACTGGCTTGTCGGTCAGCCAGGTAGCGAGGCGGACATACGAACCAGTCGGCCGAGCGGCCAAGCGGACGGTCGATCAGAGCAGTCTGCTGGACTTCAGTCTGCGCAGTCGGACCCCCTTTTTTTAGCACTCGGCCGCAGGCACTCGGCCACTTCTTTTCTCTTCTTTCTCTCCTTCTAGCACTCGGCCACTGACTTTTCTCCACCCGATATTTTTTTCAGCAGCTGACTTCTTTTTTCTTCTCTGTTTTGTCAACCGGGCCGCTTCGTTCTTCAGTCGACAGCAAAAAGCGCGGGAGCCGGGCTAGGCAGCCGGCGCCGGCTGACGCAGGACGCCAAGCTGGAGGGCGCGCGGGAGGCGGCCACGGGCTTGTGGGAGAAGCCGGCGCAGGGGCATCGACGCCGGAAGCGGCAGCGAGGCCGGAGTGGGACGGGGTCGCAGCCAGCCGGACGACAGGCGGTCGGGCCGGGATGCGCCCGCAGTCGGTGTGGACATTGCCGCACGCATGGCGCGCGGGAGGGCGGAGCCGCTGCGGTGGCGAAGAAGCGTCGGGAGCCAGAGCCAGCGCCTGGCGAGGAGCCAGACGGAGGAGAGTGCCGGCGCGGGCGCGAGCGAGGACGGCCGAGCCGGACCCAGCCAGACAGCGCAGGAGGCGGTCAAGCGCGGAGACGACCGGCCGGCCCGCGTGCATGAGGCGGCAAAGAGGGCGTGGGGGGCGCGGACTGCAGCTGCCGTGGACGGCGCGACGCGGGAGGTGAAGCTGGAAGCGGACGGCGGAGCGAAGGCAAGGCAACGCGGGCGAGGTCGTGCGGACGCGAAGCTGCGGCAGGCGGCCGGAGTCGGTGTACGAAAACGACGCTTGGGAGCCGGACGCATAGGAGCCGACTAGGATGCGCGTGAGGCGGCCAGCGCAGGGCCACGGGACGACAGGTGCGCGAGGAGCCGGCCGGGGCGTGCAGTCGCAATAGGGAGGAGGAGCGGCACGGACCCAGCGGCTGGCGCGCGCAGCGGGGGTCAGCAGGCTTGCGTGCGGGAGAGATCTCTCGAGCTCGCATGGCTCGTCGTCATACCCAGACGGGAGGAGCGGGTTCGGCAGATGAGCAGAGGACAGGCAGGAATGCCGGCGCGGGGCGGGCGCTCGGCCACTCTTGGTAACCGCAACTCAAACGCCACCCATACATAGTCTCAGTGATGCTTGGCTAGTGTATGGCATATGGTTTGACTTGTTTGACTGATGCATGGTTAGCTTGTATGGATGAGCAACTGTGCGTTTTGGCCGGAGCTAGACGCGAGCGACACGTGGATGGATGCGGCCAACCGAAGCGAGGCCTCGCGTGTGGCGCACGCGCGGGCGGACGGCCGGCGTCGTAACGATGGTGGTGATGAAGGTGGCGAGGCCGACGATGAGGACGCGCCGCCCCTCGCGGCCGCTCCGGGGGCGTATCGATGTCAGGCCCCCGAGCGCTACCGGAGAGATGACGGCGACGTCACGGCGAAGGTGATGAAGATGGTCCCGCCCGGACTGTGAAACCACCAGCAGCGCGGTAGCATAGTACCGCCCCACGGTGGGCGCCAAATGTCGTCGTATTCTCACGGGAGGGGTGCAAGACAACATATGCCACAAGGTGGCTTCGTGTGAGGGCAAGACTGCTGCTGATAGGCCCAGGAGCGGGTATGCGAATAGCACGCGGTAGTTTACCCAGGTTCGAGGCTCTTCGGAGAGATAATACCCCTACTCCTGCATGTCTGAGTATATCTGTTATATCTGGTACAGAGTGCTCCTGGAGCTGTATCTAAGATCAGTGCCAAGTGCATCTGACCTCGTATATATGCATATGAGCATAGGTGTGTGTGGCCGCATGTGCTTGAGCATGCATGCGTGAGTGTGTGTGTGGGTCTATGTGTGTGTCTACTCCTGGTGGATGGATGTATGGAGCTAGCTTATATAGTGGTAGGCATGAGTGGTGGTAGTGTTGGTTGTAAGCTACCTTGGTAGCTTACAAACCAAGCTATGTAGTGGCATGGGCTAGGCATGGTACATGTCATGCTTGTCCCCTGGGGTACTTTATAAATCAGTACTCAGGGGACACAATACACTGTAGATGACGGTATCGCGGTACGGTTGTCTTGTCCGCGGTATGGCCGTCCCATCGGGGTCTTGTCAATGTCGGGTTGGGCTGCAGTTGGCAGCCGACTGGCGCAGTCGACAGCCGGTAGCCGGCCGGGCAGAGCAGTCAGACGGGAAGCCGGCAGGAGCGGCCGGGTAGTCGGACTGAGGGGCTTTGCTAGCCCCGATATCTTGAAATATTGTCTTGCCGTCTTCGGGGTACCCGTGGTCAATTACTCCGTCAGATGGACAAGACTCATCTGTTAGCTTAGCATGATGATCATTTAGTTTTATTGCTATTGCTTTCTTCATGACTTCTACATATTCCTCTAACTATGAGATTATGCAACTCCCAAATACCGAAGGAACACTTTGTGTTCTATCAAACGTCACAACGTAACTTGGTGATTATAAAGATGCTCTACAGGTGTCTCCGATGGTGTTTGTTGAGTTGGCATAGATCAAGATTAGGATTTGTCACTCCGTGTATCGGAGAGGTATCTCAGGGCCCTCTCGGTAATGCACATCACTATAAGCCTTGCAAGCAATGTGATAAATGAGTTAGTTACGGGATGATGCATTACGAAACGAGTAAAGAGACTTGCCGGTAACGAGATTGAACTAGGTATGATGATACCGACGATCGAATCTCGGGCAAGTAACATACCGATGACAAAGGGAATGACGTATGTTGTTATGCGGTTTGACCGATAAAAATCTTCATAGAATATGTAGGAGCCAATATGAGCATCCAGGTTCCGCTATTGGTTATTGACCAAAGATGTGTCTCGGTCATGTCTCGAACCCGTAGGTCCGCACGCTTAACGATCGACGACGATTTGTATTATGAGTTATGTGATTTGATGACCGAAGTTTGTTCGAAATCCTGGATGAGATCATGGACATGACGAGGAGTCTTGAAATGGTCAAGAGGTAAAGATTCATATATTGAAAGGTTATATTCGGACATCGAAATGATTCCGAGTGATCCGGATATTTTTACGGAGTACCGAAGGGTTACCGGAACCCTCCCCCCGGCAAAGTATGGGTCCAACATGGGCCTAGGGGAGGGAGAGAGGAAAGCCCATAGGAGGTGGCTGCGCCCCCCTCCTTGGGAGTCCGAATAGGACAACGAGGAGGGGGCGGCGCCCCCCCCCCCTTCCCTTTCCTTCTCCATCTCCTTCCTATTCCC
>NC_041384.1:521351392-521353499 GCF_002162155.2 Triticum dicoccoides | reverse complement strand
CCTGGCCGCCGGCCTCTCTCCCCCACTCCTTTATATACGTGGCCAGGGGGCATCCCAAAACGCAACAGACAATCTTTTAGCCGTGTGCGGTGCCCCCTCTATAGTTTAACGCATCGGTCATATTGTCGTAGTGCTTAGGTGAAGCTCTGCGCCGGTAACTTCATCATTACCGTCGTCACGCCGTCGTGCTAGCAGAACTCTTCCTCGTCCTTATCTGGATCAAGAGCTCGAGGGACGTCATCGTGCTGAACGTGTGCTGAACACGGAGGTGCCGTACGTTCGGTACTTGGATTGGTTGGATCGTGAAGACCGCGTTACTAAACGTTTCCGCTTTCGGTCTATGAGGGTACATGGACACACTTCCCCGTCTCGTTGCTATGCATCTTCTAGTTAGATCTTGCGTGATCGTAGGAATTTTTTTAAATTACTACGTTCTCCGACAGTATAAACCCGTGCTACTAGTAGTGTCATCCTCTACAGTCACCATGTTGACGCCGCCTGTTCGCATTCATCCTGCTCGTGAGGCCGCGCCCCGATATATGGAACCAATGTGCGCCCTGGTTACATGCGGTGAGGCGACGACCACGACATGGTTGTCGGAAGCATGGATTGTCGTCTTATGCGGCGAGGCTAAATTCAACCATTCACGGGAGACTGGATCGTTGCAATGTGTCGTATGTACACAACAAACACCAGACACGGCTGCAGCTTGCCAAAACACCCTAAGCAACATACACAGTTCTCGGTTTCACTGACCACTCAACACCAACCTTTGCCGATCGAGTTCCCTGTATCCCATTCAAAGCCAGATCTAGCTAGCCCAAACCCATTCCCACGGTCTCGGCTAGCACTAGAGTTCAGCAGGGCGGACTCAAGCTCCACCACAAGACATCCATGGTGCTCTAGAGGAGGGCGCGTCCGGAAAGGAGGCACACGGGAGTAGAATTTACCTGCCCGGTGGAGGAACTCCAGAGACAAAAGGGAGGAAGAGACGAAGGAGAGGATCGTTGTCGGTTGTCATGCACATGTTCCCCGTTTTGTCGGTTGTCCATTGTGTTTCTTAAGAAAAAAGGTTTTCTCCTATTTATATTATAAAGCAAACACCCGATGCATTCAGCTTGCTGGGGCCGCAGCACAGAAAAGCCCAAAGAAAAAACAAGAAAAAATAGAGAAATAAATACCGACACTGGCAGATCAACGGAGAAAGGAAGACCGGCAACCGCTGCACCCTCCGAAGAAGTACCACCATGCTTCCAGCATCTCGAAGCGTCGCGCACCAAGCAACACCTTCAAGAAGGAATGCGATGATGCCGCCGCTGTTGCCCGAACAAGTTCTAGGGTTTTCCCGGTACGCGAGGGATAGTGGGGAAAGGATATACCCGATGCCCCTCAGGAAGGTCCGACGACGCCCGCAGGCGTCATCGCATCGGTGTCGACATGCCGACAGGGATTTCTCCCGATCCACAGCCGCCACCCCTCCAGACACTTCGAAGTGCACCACCCACGCAGCCGCCCACCAGCATGTGCCACCACGATTACCGGACCACCCTCGCCGTCTCTCTGGAGCTCCCAACACGAGGCCTGGAGAGGGAAAGGAGACAACAGCCACGAGAGCAGGCACTACTCGACCGGTGGGAGGGAACAACCTCCATCGCAAGAGCGAAGCCGACCGGACGCGGCGACGAGGACTTGCCGCGCCTTACGGCCCGGCCGGGCCCACGTGTGCCCGGACAATCCCTGTCACCGCGCTGCAACACGCCGACCAACAAAGCACTCGCCGCCCGTAGACCGCCGCCGCCTCGCCACTGCCACCAAGAAGCAACGCCGACGAACGACATGCCACCGGCCCGACCCAACCCAGATGGGGCCCAAACGGGCCTAGATCTGGGCTCAGTGGGCGCCGCCGGCCAATAGCGCCACCGTACCGCCCCACGACTAGCGGCCGAGCCGCCGCGTCGAGGGCCACCGTGGCATGCAGCATCGCCGCCGCCTTGCCACACCGCCGCCGGCCGAAGGGCACCGCCCTCGGCCATCACCGCCCGAGCAGGAGGGACAGCGCGCGGGGAAGGACAGGCCCGCCGCCGCCGGCAGCACCATGCGGGCAGGG
>NC_041384.1:521341641-521351083 GCF_002162155.2 Triticum dicoccoides | reverse complement strand
GAGGGGAGCGCGGAGGAGAGACGGGTCGAGGCCCCCGGTCGCCCCGCTCGGGGAGGCGACGCGGGGGTTACAGGGGAGGAAGGGGGGAGGAGGTGGGGGCGAAGGGGCGGGGGAGGGCAAGCGGCGGCGGGGGCCGGCCGCGGCGGCGGCGATGCACGGCCGGGGAGCCGGCAGCGGCGAGGGAAACCCTAGGGAGCCGCTCCTCCTGCTTTTACTGGATTCCAGACTGGAAGTATGAAATGTCCATTGTCTTTCTTTACAGTAATATAAAAAAAATCACATGTGTAGAGGACATACCACCCCCCTCCCCCCTCCATCCCATTCTATAATGTAATGCGTATAATTTTTTTAAAGAGTCAAACTTTGCAGACTTTGATCAAATTTATAGAAAAAACTGTTTATATCTACAATATTAAATTTAAAATTTCTGAAACTACATTTTATGATGAATCTAATGATATATTTTGACATTTTATATGTAGATGTTTCTCTCCAGAAATTTGGTCAAAGTTTGTAAGGTTTGATTTTTTTTAAATCTATATGCACTACATGATGGAATGGAGGGAGTACATTATATGTTGCTTTTGGCTCGAGGGAGTATATGCATCTAGGCGCCAAAAATGTATTATGCCAAGGTCAAAAAAAATTTGGAAAAAAATATATGTGTTCATTGTCACACCCAAATAGTACCTGCAAATCTTTAGGCAAAAAGTTTAAGAATGTTGACCTGTGCAAAAAAAGAAGTGGACCGACAAATGTTACCGTCAAATGGTGCATTTAATTTTGTTTTTTTCTCCGACGAAGCAATGCTACCCCGTTGCGCGTGAAAATTGACAAGCAAGCTTGTTACACTAGCAAATGTTTTTCGAAACACACTTGTTACACTAACATGAACAACTACAAAAAGAATTATAATTTTTAGAATTTATTTTCTGTTTGTTTTTAATTTACTATTCACCAGCGAGCATATGCTCCCTAGAGCCAAAACTTCAGATATGCCAACTTTGGACTCACAAATAGCAAAAGGCATCCAGATGATTAATGCAAATGCAGTGATCAGCTGGCAATGCATGTACATGCTAGACCACAAGAGAGGATCCATTCCATGGTAACTCTGTTAATGTAAGGGCGCTGTGGTGCATTGCTGGGCAAATCTCCTTTGGCAGTGGCCGGTGGATCGCCACCTTGCGCGGGTGCGAACACTGCAAAGGAAGACTAGCCCGGTAATGCATGAGCCCTACTCCATCATCATCATGTGCCCACACTCCTGACTTCTGCTACGCCTTATTTAGCACAGGCTTCTCGGTGAATTGGTCTCTGAACCTTCAGGTTTTCGCCTTCCATACTTATAGATGCGCACACGGTCTTGGACACGCGCTACAGTGCGTAGGATGGATATTTTCTTTAGCAAAGTATAAGGGTTGGGAAGCCCCTGTGTGGCTGTCTCGGACGATGACATATGGAATCGGCATTTTCTCGATCCGACCGTAATATCCAGTAGCTCCTTCTCCCTCCCAAACATGTCCTTGACTGGTTGATCGTTCTGTATGATCGGGCTGACGTGTCTGCTGCGGTTAAGCCGGCCGCAACTGATCAATCGTTCCTACGATCTTACAAAATCTCTCTGAATATTCCTGACATGCGGCATGTGGCATATGCCGCAGATATATGCTACTGGTAGAAAGAGCTTCAGAAGCATGCATGAAATCTGAACATGTCGACCCAAACAACTTGTGATTTTGCTCGCAACAAGTCCTCGCTCTTTAGTCTCAAAAAGTGGACGCATATCCACTTCTTGGCAACTCGCATATGCAAGGGTGCACGTGCTCTGTTGCCGTCGGGCCGAAAGGCGAAGGATGAGCAGTAGCAGGCCGTGAAGATCCTGCGGAATGTGCCCTGGCTTAACTAAGCTGCCAGTCAGATTGAGAGTCGAGCTGTGAGCGATCTGATGGATCGTATCTGAAGGAAGCAGAGCAAGCCGCGTACGCCGAGGAGAAACGAAAGCTCTCTCTTGCTTTTAGAGGGAGGGAATAGAGGCCAAACAAAGGGACCAGCATTCCATTCCGGAAACAAAATCCCACCGGAGAATCGATGTCCCGATCGATCGCCATCAATCAAGAAGGAAGCTCCTTCCGAATAGCCCCCGCCTCGAGAATATGCCGCGCAGGATCCGTCTCTCGAGGCCGGCCACGCGCTAGTAGTATATATGCACTTGCCTACGATCAGCACAAGCAGCAGCAGCGGCAACCAGCAATGCGGCGGACCGTGAATTACAGGGCAATTCTCCTTTGGCACCGGTAACGCAAGGCTGCATGCATGCATGCTCTTTCTGGTGACCATGCTGATTAGCCCTAGCCCAGCTAGTGCCAAAGGAGAATTGCCCTGCGATTTTGCGTGCGCGGATTGGGAATTCCTTGTGCTGCTGCTGCTGCTGCTGCTTTCTTCAGAGAGAGACCTGCTAGCTCTGCATCTGCCAGCTCTTCGTTTGCTTCCTCTTTGTCTTTGGTCGCTCGCCGGCCGTCGCAGGGTTTCACTGTCCTGAGCAGTCGTAATTTGTTTGTGGCTTTGTGCTATGCAGAAGCAGACTTGTAGTTCCAGTCCAGTTGCTGCCGCGCGGTGCGGATGCATGCGTTCAGCAGATCGAGGCCTTCACCCCTGTGGTGTTGTGGACGGCGATGCTGGTCCGTCGTCAACCTTTTCCCTGTCGTTAGCAGCCTAGCTAGTCGAGGTAGACGTCGAGATCAGATCTGGCCTTATAAAAACAGCCGCTTGGCCGTGCCGCGTTTACTTGGGATTGTTTGTTAAGCCCCTCGTGCGCGCCCGCGTTGCGTGCTGCGGTGCCACTCTCACGCCCGACGTTTCTTCCGCATGAAGCAAATATCCAAGCACACTACTGTAGCGCATAGTAACACCTCACCAGGTAACCCTGGCCGGCAGCTTACCTGGTCAACCCATATCTAATCGAATAGCTAGCTAGCTGGGCACGCTACGGTCGCCGACGTGTGTGCATCGCGCATCGGGAGAGGCCGGCCGGGAGTCAACCAATATGTATAGGAGTGCAAGTTGGTGCCAAATGTTCGTTGCCATGCCAAACCGCGGAGAAAAGTTGAGGCGTCGGTTCATACCATGACATGCGGTGCCAGACGTGAAATTAGCCCATTATTCATTTCTTTCTTCATGTTTTGTGAGGTTGTGAGCGAACCCTTTACTCCAAGCTAAGGAACTTCGTGTCGTGGCTGCTCCACACCGCCGCAGTCTTTTGAACTGAACTCCGCTGCCTTCCCGTGCGCGAAACGAGTGGGCGCTGTGTCGTGGGTCAGTTTCGGGGCGGGGGGCAGAGAGAGACCAGAAGAATGATTCATTTGGATCGACGAGCCATTTCGCGAATCAATCGAATGTCTCTCTATCCATATCAATTCTATCTTTATATGACAGGCCATAAAAATAGAAGTATTTTTTTATGGCATGCGAGTACTCCCTCCGTTTGAAAGCATTTGAAGTTTAGGTTTAGGCCTCCTATGATTCTAAGGATTTTCAGAAATTTTGGAGGATTTTAATCCTTAGGGTTTGCTTTCTATGTTGGTTGTTTAATTCATACTTTCTTCATTCCGGAATATAGTGTGCCCGCGCTTACCGAGGTCTAACTTTGACCATAAATTTAACCAACGAGACCAACTGCGGCAGGAGAAAAAAATATATAATTGAAAACTTCTTTCGAATACGAATTCACTGATATAATTTTTGCTCCCGCCGCAATCGGTCTTGGTAGTTAAATTTACGGTCAAAGTTGAAGCACAGCTGCACAGGAATAGATGAAGCACTACATTGTGGAATGGAGGGAGTATGATTTTGAAGATTTTTTTTTGAGGATTTCTTTGTCCTACTTTCCATATATTGGTTTTCTAGCATCTAATAAAACCTCTTTGAAAGAATCTTTTATTTTTTCTATGATGCAATCAAACAACCCCAAATCATGTAGGATTGAGATGACCATGACATTTCAATCCTATGGTTTTTTCTCTATTCCAGCGTTTTTAGAATCCTATGAACCAAAGAGGCCCTTATTTTAAGCCAACCTTTTTTAGTTTCAAAAGTCTATAGAAAATATACCAATATATAAGATATTAAATTAGTTTCATCGTATTGATCATAAAGTACATTTCCATGCTCTATACATTTGATGTTGTGGATATTAATAAAGTTTTCTACAAACTTGATTAAACATAAGGAAGTTTGGCTTAATTAGGACAAACCTAAAACTTTAAATATTTTGAAATGGAGGAAGTAGGATTCAGAGTGCTTGACAAGTAATTGCTGAGATTGAAAGATTTCCACCGCCATGAGGAATTCAAGCTTATCCTCTTCATGCGTCATGACAATGACCTTGACCTAGGCAATGTACAACGTAGCAGTGCAAAAGTTGAAGATCTTCTAATGCTCACCACTTTTTATTTGTGTGTATCTACCGGCGACCGGAGTATTGAATTGATGAATACTACTACAAGACAAATGATTCAACCAAACCATTGACAAAAGGGGCTTGTATCCCTCTCAATCTCTCGTCCAATCAATATGTGCAATCGTAATGACCTCAGATTCTTCTGTGTGCTAATGTACAATGTTTTAAATAGCCCGCTATAGCTCCGCTATAGCACGCTATAGCGTTTAAAAAAGGTCTTGCGCTAAAAAACTTTGGTCCAAACAAATAAACAAAAATATTTTAAATAGCGCGCTATAGCTCCGCTATAGCACGCTATAGCATTTGAAAGAGGTCCGCCGCTAAGATGCTTAGCGCGCTATTTAAAACTTTGCTAATGTATGAGCAAAAGAAGGTATACCAAAAGAAGGTGAGAAAACTAACCAACAAAAGCGCAAGAGAACGAACATGAAACTAAAACTGCAATTTTGTCCGCTCGATCCATCTTATTGGAGGCCTGTCCCACATGTCAGACAAGACATGCTCACGTCATGGCAGTGCCCTCCGCCGGCTGCTCGACCTTGACCCCTCCTGCCATTGCCGCCAGGCCGTCGCGGGCATATTGCCGCCGGAACACTATGGCGCATTCCGGCAGCTCGCCGAGCCCCGCGAACATCGCGTCGTCTTCTTCGCTTCCTTCCCGGCCGACGGCCTCGCCGCCGAACTCGTCCGGAAGGAGCGCGGCCGTGTCGACCTCGACCACCGCTTTGCCGAAGAACATGGGCCCGTACAGCAGCATGTCGTCGGCCGCCTCGACTTCGGAGGGCGAGGTAGACGAGGTGACCGACACGACGTCGTAGAGCCACCGGAAATCGTCGTGCACCTCGATGGCCGGCGCCGGGCTCGCGGTGACTAGACCGCCGGCAACGTTGGCGGTGCCATGGTGCGTGCCGTCGGATTTCGCTGGCTCGGGCGACGGGAGCGGCCGCTCCTTGCTGGGTTTCGGTGTCGGTGTCGGGCGGCTCTGCGCCCTCGCCGCCGTGCTGGAGTGGTTGTGCTCGTAGGAGTAGGTGATGAGCACCGTGTCCGGGTCGGCCTGGCTCCTCTCCACCTGCTTCCTCGCCGGGCACCCCTTGGAGCTACTGCACCGGTAGTAAGCCCTGCTCGTAATTGAACACCAAACCCAGATCAGCAAACCTCACCATGCATGGTCTCAATCGAAGAGCACAAGAACATGTCAAACGGAGCAAACTAATCCGTTGCATGCCGTCCCAATCCAGTACAAAGTCCGAGTTAATTGCAGAGTTATGGTGACTTAAATTAGGTCGTACATGGGCGTACCTTGGGAAGGGTGAGCCCTTGATGGGCTTCTGGCCGTACTTCCGCCACGCCCACGAGTCGGTCGGCGTGTTGCCCTCGCCGACGCCCTTGGGCCGCGGGACGTTCAGGTCGGCGAGAGGCACGGTCACCACTCGCTTCTGCAACGATCGCCTCCTCCCGCTAGTCGACGGCACCGCCGGTGGCGAAGGCGACCCCGGGCTGTTGCGGTCCGCCGAAACGCCGTCCCCGCTGGCCTTCTGCTCGCCGCCGGACACCGCCCCGTCGCTCCACTCGCCGTCCATGCAACAAGATCGGAGAAGCACAAGCTAGCAGACGGTGGAGCTGTCAGCCGCAATCGACCGATCGGAAATGGAGTCGGAAGAACGAGCGGGGGGCGGAGGGGGTAGGGATCGATATGCCACCGGCTGCAACGGACAAGCCGGCGATCCGCCGGATATAAAGAAACCGGGAGGTGGGCTGTGCGAGTGAACTAAACAAACACGAGGCCGTGTGTGTGCGCGCGCGCCTGTATCATGTGCCGTCGTGACGCTGCGGCGCTGTTCGAATTCGTGCGATAGGGTGGGGGCTGGCCGTGGCCGTGGCCGGGGACGGGGACGTGGGGTTGTGGGCGCGCACGCTGCGACGGGCGGGGGATTAAACAACAAGAGAGAGACAGGCTTGGCTTGAGAATACGATCGAGCGTGTGACGGCGACGCCTCCCCAACTATCTCATCTCATGCACTAACCTCTGCGTCGATCGGTGTCATCGTCATCTCATCTATCAGTCAGCTGTCCCTTCGATCTCAATAACGCACCCATCGACCGGCGAGTAGACGAGGAGTAGCAGTTTTCTAGAATATATGTACGCGCAGGGGTGGTTGAAAGGATAATCGCGGGAGTTTTTTAGACTTCAAGAGCTTTCTTGACGATGTCTCATGGTAGAATTTTCAGCTACATGCATGACCAGTAAATGGCATGGTAATTCTGGTACAGACCTGGTGTTCTCTCTTTGCTTGGAGGAGAAACAATGATGTCTGCGATTTCAGATAATCATAATTATACTGTCTAGAACTCTAGGTTAGTCTGCACTGTCATGCTTGATGCAGTTAGCTCGCAAAAAAAAAATGCTTGATACAGTTGTAAACCGCGTACAAACCAATCACCGCGTTACAGACAGATTGTGCGCTCGATCGATCGACCGTGCATGCCATGATGCAAATTTTAATGGGTTATTCAAACCCGTTCAGCCATCGCATCACCATCCCAATTTTCTGCTGCTTTGTTTCTTTGTTTAATCCTCGATCGGATGCATGTCCTCAACTTCTCATCGATCTCGACTCGTTCCCACTCCGGTCTCAATTATGAGGCGCATGGCATCACCGCATCGCGCGGCGCTAGCTTGATGCATGCAATATAAAACTACAGCAAGGTTTGACAAAGGCTTAACAACTTGATTAGGTTATCCCTGAAATCGCTGTGCTGCTAACTAGCTATAGTTCATACGTTGCCACGCGGAAACGGCTGTTGCTGCAATAGAAAAGGAGACTGCGGATGGAAGATTCTGACATTTTGTCAAGACCATTTGAGCAGTTCACACCGCTCCCACTGTGTTGTGGTTTGGCTCTGTGTGTAGTGTTCCCTAAGCGGGCTCGGGGTAGACGACGATGCTGGTACGGACAATGGTCTTGCATGTCTGGATTCAGTGCTCTGCATCTATACTATGACTTGCAGATGGGTCGGACAAGGCAGCAGTTCAGCAGAACTGGCAGCAGCTGAGAAAAGTCTATTACGCCCGGTAAGGCCCAAACTCTTCAGGTGCAGCTGCCATATTGAAGAAATCGTGAGCACGGGAGTTCCTACTGGACGCATTAAGCTTTTTTTCTTTTGAGGGAACATTGGACGCATTAAGTGTCAAACTGCTCCCAAAAACGAAAGCATCAAACTGCCATGGATTCGCACAAAAAGCGAGCAAATCGGGCCTGCCCGTTAAGGCATCTGTGTTGCCTGTTTACTTTTCGTACGCATCGAAGCACTGTAGCACAAGAAAACTGAAGCGAACCGGGGAAATACTGTATCGCCTTTTTGGTCAGTTTTTTTATAAAAAAACTAAAATTCTTAAATAGTTTTGGAAATGAGAATTTTTTTTAAATTATGAATATATTTTTTGAAAACTTGATTTTTTTTAAAGCGAACATTTTTAGAAAACGCGGACACTTTTTCACACTATTGAAAAACTTTAAATCACCAAAAATATGAAACTTGAACGTTTTCTCAAATTTTGGAAAACTCAAACATTATTTAAAACTTCAAACATTTTCTTGGAAAACGAGGGATTTTGAAAAGTTCCCGAAGAAATTTGGGAACAGGAATAAATTTTGAACATACTGATCATTTTTGAATTTCTGGACATGTTTTGATAAACAGAAACTTTTTCTAAAATATGCCATTTTTAAAGAATTCTCTACTTTTTAATTTGTGAACAAGTTTTTAAACAGGAACATTTTCTGAATTAGTTAAAAAACTCAAACGGGAATATATTTTGAAATTTTAAACAAAATTTCAAATTCATGATTTTTTTGTAACAAGTGAACTTGAAAAAGAAAAAGGAAACCCCCAAAAAACCGGTAAAAAATCAAATGGAAAATAAAAATCATAAAACCATACAACCTTCTGGAAGGTTCCCAAAACAAGGAAAACCTGTAGCATGATTTGGGCCTGCCCATGAGTGTAGTACCCGTGCGAATGGACGCCTGTAGCATGATTTGGGCCTGCCCATGAGTGTAGTACCCGTGCGAATGGACGGCAATCTGCCGAAAAATGCGTCAAATACGGTTTTCCGTGAAAAGGTCTTATTCGACACTGAGTGCAACAAACAGGCGGGAAAACGCCCATAAAACCGCCTTCTATATGGCTAGCTCGAAAATATGTGTAAAACAATATTGTTGAAACAAGGTTAGATATTGAAAAACAGTATATTGCAAAAAAAACTGGAAACATGTTGAGGTAGCAAAATATAAAAATGAATACACACACACACACACAAACACACACACACACACACACACACACACACACACACACACACACACACACACACACATACATATATATATATGTGTTACTATTCATCAACCAGGGTGCAGAATAAGTTATTCTTCACCCGAGGTAATCTTACGATCATTTCATAATTAAATTACATTTCGAATTCAAATAATTACATTCCTATTGATTCACTACGTAAAATTTGACATAAGAAAATAAAAATATAGGTCATAAGACAAGAAAATTTGCAGTTTATGTGTATTTTAGACTATATTTTTATGTTTGTAATTTTATATAACATAAAATATTTTTTACGATGATTATATATTTTCTTACGATCCCTTTTTACGTCGGAAATAAGACAAAACTTACGGAACGTAAATTTACGATGCATTGATGATAAAATAGAGGGGGGTGAAGAATAACTATGCCTCACCCAGGGTGACAAATAGGTATATATAGGAAAATGGTTGTGTACTCCTGGGAGTACGTACTCTCGCTCCTCAAATACCACATGGATGAATCTTTTATAGCTTATTATTATTTTTAATATACTTCATTAATAATTACTAGATACCCTAAAATGGATTTCATGAAAAAAAATCATGTGTGCCTCATATTTTCAAAGGTTTACGTATATACTGATTTGTTTGTACGTGAAAA
>NC_041384.1:521328159-521341273 GCF_002162155.2 Triticum dicoccoides | reverse complement strand
AAACTTCATCTCATGTTATAGAATTATTTTTATATGCAATAAATTATTGTAATTAGAAAAAGATCATCTGTTTAAAACAAAAAAAATCATGTATTTCAAAGGAAATTTTCATGAACTATAAATATGTGTGGTATGATTTGATAATTGTCAAGTATTTTATCCAAAGTTTTTCCTTCAAAAAAAGTATTTGACCCAAAGAAGTAATAACTGTAAAAAAGTTGAACAAAAAATGAAAAGACTTGAAGAGAAAAGGAGAAATGAAGGAACACTGGCCTAAAATAAAATAGGAAAAACCCCAGGAGAACCAGTGATGGGCAGGCCTAGTACGCGAGTCCCTTGTGCGTATCCTGACAATTCAGCACAATAAGCGTCGTACATGATTTTCCCTCTAGAAGGGTCCAGTGACACCTAGTTTTCTGGCGCATGTTAAGAGCAATTTATAGTGAACATTCCTCGCATGTATTTAGAAAATTCTGATAATGTTTTCTTTCTTAAATTTGTACTTTTTGTCAAACTATCAAGAACACTTCCATTGTAATAGTTTGACAGAATTACTCTTCTTTTCTATCACAAATTTTGTTGAACATGCTCCAATATCACTTCTTTGTCATTGATATGTGGAGCACAATTACTACCTCCTACAAGATGTGCTTTTCAAAGTACTACAGCTTTGTGCAACCACATTCTTACAATTTAAATATTTTGTTGCAAAAATATAAGACACCCACGATTTTTGAGGTTTAGTTTTGAGTAACAACTAGATCAACAAGATATGAGTAACGCAACATAAAATTGATATCATGAAAAAATAATTTTAAATATGAATATGATGACATGATTCCCGTGTCGCATGGCCTAAATTTTACTTGTATGATCTTTTATCGATTCTAAGTCATAAGATACATGAAAACCATGCATTCACGAAGTGGAGCAAAATATGATAGTTTACAAGAAAAAATAAATTAGTTCTCAGGAATCACAAAATTGGAATTGATCTTGCTTTTAGTGTCAATAGCTTGTGTAATCTACTGGAAAGCCGCAATAGCTAGTGTATGTGTGCAATTGAGGTGGTGATAGACACGACAGATTAATACTGCTATCGTGATAAAAGTATGTTCCAATGACACACCAACTACGGATTAATATAACATACCCTATAGCAAGATTGGTGGAGAGCTAACCATACCGTTTTGTGCCAGAAATTTATTTCGCCATGTCACTAGGGTATGGCTCAAATTTCCATACGTTTTGACAAAAGGCTCTAGTTTATAAGACAAAAAAAATCTTGTAGGTGATATGGCTCCAACAAAATTCGTACATATTCTAAGCTCCATGAGAATGGAGGCTCCTGGTGCATCGAGGTAGTTTTATGTTCGTGGACCCACATATCAGATAGTGGATCATTTGTGGGCTGCAATTGGACCTATTCGCACGAGAACTTAGGGTTGATCCATGGACAAATCATATATGCACCTGAACTTTTTTTCTAACATTTTTATTGTTCATTTTATGTTCTTCTTCTTGGTTCTTAATTTTTAAAATTCATGTAATGTTCTGAATTCCTGAATGTTCTATAAATATGGAGAACATTTTTAAATTTATTTTTTTAATTTGAGGGTGTATTTTAAATTCATGAATATGTTTAAATACATGGAGTTTTTTTTGAAATTTATAGAATGTTTTTAAACCTCAAATATATTTTTAAGTTGCTAAGGTTTTTCAAATTCAGGTATTTTTTTCAAAAACGTGTAGACATCATTCATGATTTTTTTTTAAATTCCACAATGTTTTCTAAAATTGTGAATCTAAGAACATTTTATAGATTCTCTCTATTTTTTTTTCCTTTCTCTCTGTTTGTTTTCCCTCTTTAGGGAACTATGTTTGTTTTCCTTCGCTACTCCAGACGGGATGAGGCCCAACTAGGCCGACTGCCAAGCGAGCCGAAGTGAGTGTCCTAGGGTGTGCGCATTGGGAGCTCCTGTACGCCGCTCGTTGCGGCAAAGAGGTTGCGTTTCGCACAGGGCGACTCACCTGGGCCGGCCCATTTCCAGTGCACGGGGTGCCAGGTTTTAGCCGTTGCTCGCCACTGCGACAGGTAGGTTCTACTGTCAAATTGGCAACGCGGCACTAAAAGAAGTAAACTACAGTGGCAAACTGGTAACACAACTCCACTATCATTACTTTGATAAGTGTCTAAAATGGCAGCCCCGTGTATATGAACAAATTTTAAATGGCAGCCCCGTGTCGCTAGCCACAAACATGATTTTCTTTTCGGAATAAGTAAAAACAATTAAACACGAAAATTTTCTAACTTCTGAACAAACTTATAAAAAGTCAAACGTTTTGTGAAACCCAAGCATTTTTTGAAAAAAGGAAAAAATTCATAGGGAGAACATTTTTTTAAATGAAGAAGAAATTTTTGAAAATGCGAACATTTTTTGACAAAACAAGAACAAAAATTAACAAAGCATTTTTAAAAACAATTACAAATTTATCAAAATGCGAACATTTTTTGATATTGCCTAAAATGTTTCTGAATTCATGATGGCTTTTTTTGTTCGTGAACATATTTCCAAAGTGAAATTGCCGAACATTTTTCAAATTTGTGCACAAAAATTCAAAGGCGAACATTTTTTGAGATCCTCGGAACAATTTGTTATTTTGCGAACAAAATTTTGAAAACATGAACAGAACACTTTTTGAATTTGCGAACAAAGTTAGAAGTGGGAACATCTTTTGAGACTCGCAAACATTTTCTGAATGTGTGAACAAAAATTAAAATGGAAGCATTTTTTAAATTTGAAATTCTACACTTATTTGAATTTTCGAACATTTTTCTAAATTGAAAAACAAATATTAGAATTCTACCTTTTTAGAATTTATGAACAAAATTTCAAAATTGGAACATTTTAGAACAAAGGAACAAAATTTTAAAAATGTGAACATTTTTTAAAAATTCTGGAGATATGTTGGAAAAGAAAAGTGAAAATGGTATAAAATGGAAAGAAAAAAATAATGAAACAAAGAAAATAAAAGGAAAGGAAAGAAAAAGAAAGAATGAACAAAAGATAGAAAAGGAAAAATAAGCAGGAAAACAAATAAAAAGAAACAGAAAATGGAAAATGGAAAAACGAAAAAGAAGGAAAAGAAAAAACGAAAAATAAAACACAATATCAAAGCAAAAAACTGAAAAGAAAAGAACACAAAAAAAACCCGGCTTAGAGAACCTTCTAGAAGATTCTTAAAACTAGTTGGCCGCACCTTTGTAAAACTCGAAGTGGGCCGGCCCATGTTTGTCGCTCGCATCGCTGCCCCTGCGCGGTAGCCCGACAGTTTGCCGCAGCGAGCGGGAAATAGGGATTTCCGTGCGCATTTCCTCGTCATGTTGTGGGCTGAATAGGTCCTCCGCCACATGTGGGTTATTTAACTTCCTAGGAAGGGCTAACTGCTTTTCTGCTTTGTACGTTTGTGAGGGGGTGTTGTCGGCTTGCTGGTTCTACGCCAAGCAATCGGGTCACCGCTTTCTCCGTCTTCCCTGTCGGGCTTCCTCTAGTGATGATGATAGGAGGGATGACCGGCGTCGTGCTAGCGATGGGGGAAGCCAAACCAAAAAAAATCAAGCGTTGGAGATAGAGTTCAACATGAACACCTGCCGGAGAGTCGTTGTAGCCAGGCCTTGTGGCAGTAGATCTAACCAAAATGTGGGAGATGGCCGGTTCGAGAGATTGGAGTCCTTTTGGAGACAAAAACCAATGTAGAGAGAGTAATTCTGAGAGGCTAAGATACAATTGAATTGGGTTGGGTGTGATGGCATCCTACATGGGCTTGGGCCATTCCTTACACATCCTAGGAAACTAGGAAACATAGAGAAAAGGGAGGTCAATTTCGGTGAATATGGTTCGATGGTTAATTTGGTTTATGTAGGCTGAAAATCGACGATATACCTAAACACCAAACAACAAGTGATGAAAACACCAAAATGACCACCATAAACCGAATAAACAAGACTATCGATCAATTCAGTTCAGTTCTTCAGTTTTCGATGTAAAAATGATCACCTTTAACCTTCATAGTCAGCTTGAAGAAAGACTTAACTTACAACTAAAAATGGTGTGGCAAAGCGTGTGTCACTCTCTAGTAGGACTAAGTGCCACCAAATTCGGCTAGAAATCCAACAACATTCGGGATCTATCAGAGCATCTACAACCGCATACAGGTAATCCGGTTCTTCAAATGTCAGTGGACAATGATCGGTCATCCAATTTTCGTTTTCACAACCAGGTAGCTCATTTAGAAAACCTCAAATCCATGCAACCACATCATAAACTACTCTATGACGCAACACAAATTGTCCGACTACTACATCAATACATTGCCATCGGACTACCAAAATTGCCATTTTCTACCTACATACTACCTTCGTCTAAAATTATTTATCGCTGAAATGGATATACCTAGATGTATTTGAAGGAAATATGCCCTAGAGGCAATAATAAATTTGTTATTTTATATTTCCTTATATCATGATAAATGTTTATTATTCATGCTAGAATTGTATTAACCGGAAACTTGATACATGTGTGGGTACATAGACAAAACACCGTGTCCCTAGTAAGCCTCTACTAGACTAGCTCGTTAATCAAAGATGGTTAAGTTTCCTAACCATAGACATGTGTTGTCATTTGATGAACGAGATCACATCATTAGGAGAATGATGTGATGGACAAGACCCATCTGTTAGCTTAGCATATTGACCGTTCAGTTTTATTGCTATTACTTTCTTCATGTCAAATACATATTCCTTCAACTATGAGATTATGCAACTCCTGGATACCGGAGGAATACCTTGTGTGCTATCAAACATCACAACGTAACTGGGTGATTAGGATTTGTCACTCCGAGTATCGAAGAGGTATCTCTAGGCCCTCTCGGTAATGCACATCATAAGAAGCCTTGCAAGAAAAGTTATTAATGAGTTAGTTACAAGATGATGCATTACGGAATGAGTAAAGAGACTTGCCGGTAACGAGATTGAACTAGGTATGTGGATACCGACAATCGAATCTCGGGCAAGTAACATACCGACGGACAAAGAAAATAACGTATGTTGTCATAACGGTTCGACCGATAAAGATCTTCATGGAATATGTAGGATCCAATATGAGAATCTAGGTTCCACTATTGGTTATTGACCGGAGAAGTGTCTCAGTCATGTCTACATAGTTCTCGAATCCGTAGGGTCCGCACGCTTAACGTCCAATGACGATAATATTATATGAGTTTTGTGATTTGGTGATCGAATGTTGTTCGGAGTCCCGGATGAGATCACGGACATGATGAGGAGTCTCGAAATGGTCTAGAGGTAAAGATTGATATATAGGACGATGGTATTCGGACATCCGAAGTGTTTCAGAGGGTATCAGGTACTTATTGGGTCACCAGAAGGTGTTTCGGGTACCCCCGGCAATTCTATGGCCCATATGGGCCTTGTGAAGGAACACACCAGCCCATAAGGGGCTGGTGCGCCCTATAAGGCTATAGGAGGGGGAGAAGGAAATGGGGGAAGGGAAAGGAAAGTGTGGATTAGGATTCCCACTTCCTTCCCTCCCCCCTCTATTCTTCCCCTTCATGCATACATGGAAAGGGGGCGCAGGGCAAGGCAGGGCCCCTAGGGGGCAGCGGCCAACCCTAGGACGCCCCTGGCTGCCTCTCCTCCCCCTCCCACCTATATATATGTGAGGAGGGGGCGCTGTCGGTGTCAAAACCGATCGATCTCGAGTAGGGGGTCCCGAACTGTGCGTCTGAGGACCGAAGGTAACAGGGGCAAAGGGAACACGATGTTTACCCAGGTTCGGGCCCTCTTAAGGGAGGTAAACCCCTACGTCCTGCTTGATTGTATTTGATGAGTATAGGGGTTACAAGAGTTGATATACCTCGAGATCGTAATGGCTAAACCCTAGATGTCTAGCCTATGTGAATTCTGATGGCCTCTACGAACCTTCCGGTTTGTATACACACCGGAGGGGCCTAGGGTTGTATAGAGTCAGTTCATGGAAGAAGGAAATTACATATCCGAACATCAATCTTGTCATCCACGCATAGGAGAGTCCTACCCAGACATGAGGGAAAGCCTTATCCTTTGTATCTTCACGGCCCATCAGTGCGGCCCATATCGAATAGCCCGAACACCCGGGGACCCCCTAATCTAGGACTCCCTCACTAGCCCCCGAACTGGCCTTCAAACGACGATGCAGTATCCGTCTTATGTCTCCGATTTTTTCAAGGTTGGTTCTTCACTATATACTGGGCAAATAATAGTTCAGCCCTGGCTCCCTCGTTCCGCCTTTATGACTCCTGCCCCGTCGCCTCGATTTCCACGCGCTGGGCGAATTCGAACGGTCCATAATTTTTTATCAAAAAGAAAACGCCTGACCACACATGGACGGCGCCTATATAAAGAGGTCAGATCCCCCGAGTGCCATCCACATCATGCAGAAAAATGCCAAGATTAGCCACGAAAAAGCTTCAAAACATGGACAGCGCCCCAGGCTCTTCTTCGCGCCCCCATGGCCCTCAAGAGGGGGATTGGCAGAGCTGCTCAGTGCCTCGTCTTCAGTTGAGTCGACTCGGGATGTAGGGATATCTCCCCCTCGCAGATCTAGTCTCTGTACAAGCGGGATTGGCCTCAATCGGCAATGACGTGTTGGCTGAAAATTTCCCCAACCCCAATAAGGAGGAGAGGGTGTGCTTCATTCCATTCCTTTTGCGGGGCTTAGGATTTCCAATCCATCCCTTCCTCAGGGGTCTATTGGCATTTTATGGCATCCAGCTGCACAACCTCACCCCAAGTTCGATTCTGCACATCTCAGGTTTCGTTGCCCTCTGCGAACTGTTCTTGGGCTGGGAGGCCCATTTCGAACTATGGAGAAAGTTCTTTTGCCTTGTCCCCCGCCATCGAGGAGGTTCTATATTTTAAGTGGGCGGCACTGAAGTATGGCGTATAGCCGCATCAGGCTACCCCATTGGAACTCCCAAAGAGATGTATCCACAATGGTCTTCGGAGTGGTTTTATATAGATGATGTCCCACTGCCGGACCCAGTTCGGCGCGGCCTCCCTGAATTTTCCAGCGCTCCTCTAAAGAAACGCCTCAACTGGCATCCCAGAAGTCCCAAGGAGGAAGACAGTGCGGAAATAAATAGGTTGGTCAGCAAGGTCAGATTATTAGCCCATACCGAGCTATCGATAATCGAAGTCATGGCCATTGCAATAAAAAGATGTGTCTAGCCTCTCCAGTCCAGAGTAACTCCCTTATGGTGCTACAACAGAGAAGATGCATCTCGTTACAGATGCAAGGATCCAGATACCCCGACCAAACTGGCCATGATCTTGACCGATCTGTATAAGGGTGAGAAAGAAGACTTCCTCTGTTAAACTGTCGGGAAGGTTATTCCATGTACAACCCATCGAATGGGTAAGATTTTGACTACCTGTGTTGCTTTACTGCTGTCACGACATGCTAATCAAGCTGTTCTTTGTTGTCATAAAACAGTCATGGAGGAAGATGATTGAGGACGTTCACTGTCCTACCCCACAGCCAGAGGATCACAACCGCGATGAAGACCCAGGCTTCTGCAAGGATTCAGATATATACATAGAGTTCGATGATGGGGTATTTTACCAGGCAAGCCTTGACGGCTCGGAAGTGGCTATTACAGCCGACTACCCCCGCCCCTATTCCTTCTCCATCGTAAGTATTCAAAGAGCTTTCCCAAAAAGTGGTCCCTACTTGCACCTTTATCCATTCTACTAAATCGTACTTCATAGGATCGGCACTCGGTAGGCCGCACCCCCTCGAGGGCGTCCCCTACGCAGGGTAATCATTCAAAACAAAAGGAGACTGGCGGCGCCGTAGAGCCCTCACAGTCTTCAAAGAGGTATGTCCATTTGATACGTGCTTGGGCACGAGTTCGGATTTTTGAAGCTCCCTTCTATCTTTGATTCAGGAGGAGCACGCGACAAACAGTGGGAAAACGCCCTGCTAGCCGAATGTCAGCCAATCCGGCGTCGGAATTGTCAACTAGGACGAGGCCTGATGCAATGCCAGTTCCGCCGCCTCATGAGGATTCGGATGAAGTATCTATCACGAATTCCCAGATGTAGAGCGTGATGAATCACCGTTGACTGAAAGATGCCATGCGCGCTCTAGCCTTTTCTGATCAAGAATTTACTGCACTCGGTTCGGTGGATGCATATATCCAAGCCGCTCGAGATGGACTTGCCGGAGTTACTCAATTGTTCTCAAAGGATATACAGGTAAGAGTTTGTGCAATTTTAATAGTCATATGCCAGTAGCCCCCGAGACTTGAAGCGGCGAGGCCAACCGATTTAAGGATCAATATGACCTGCAGGTTCTCAAGGAGAAGAATACTGCGCTATCCCAGGAACTGAAAACAAACCAGACACAGCTGAATGCCATCACCGCTGAACTTGCGGAAATGAAAAAGGCTGCAATGATTACTTTTGAGAAGAAGAAAAACAAGCAGGAAAAAGACAAACAATCCGAAGAGATAGAGAGCTTAAAGGCTCAGTTATCAGTCGCTCGAAAAGAGAATGAAAAGTTGAAGGGCTGGATGTTCGGTATGAGTTTTAAAACCATCAGAGAGACTCATATTTAGTCCACAATTCGGAATGTCATAACTCTGTTGCTGCAGGTCTATTAACTGGTCGCCCGGAAAAAGAAGTATCTAGATTTCGAGGCGATGTGCTTAAGGAGTTGTCCATGGTGCATGAGCAGGCTCAGAAATCCATGAAGAGTATGGCCAAGGCTTTATGGCCATCCGATACCCCTCCAGAAAGTGTGGAGGATTTGGCAAGCCTGTTCAAAAGTGCCTGGCGCCGCTTCGAGCTATGGAAGACGTCCGCCTGCCGTGAAGGCGCACGAGAAGCGTGGGCGATGGTGAAAACACGCTTAGTTCTCTTACCCTCCAGGTTTCAATTGCTGCTGGCGAGTCGCCTTCCATCGGGAAAGCTGCCAAACGAGCTGACGCCGCAATGAGGTTCTCCATGGGGTTGGAGAAGTGACCCGGGGGAGTTGCTATATAACGAGGAGGAGTTGTATTTATGCGCGGCGGCTCCATGGTGCATGGTTGAACTGGTGCACCGGGCGTCGTGACCCGGTTTGCCTCTGGCGGGTTGCTCCCTCTAGCTCCGGGTGTATGGAACAGATTCCTTGGATCCAGCGTTAGAGGCAGACACGACTGAGTCTTCTGACGCCTCCTCCTCATGACCTCGTTTGATGCATTAAGATCCACCAAGAGCCGGAAGGTTTCTGCTTGAAGCTGCTGAGCACGAGCATCCAAAGCTGCTCGCTCTACTGCCATCCGGGTTTCCTCTGCGGCTAGATTTTCCTTAGCTTGCGCCATCTCCTCCCGCACGCGTGCCACTTCCGCGTCATGCTGGGCTTTATCCGCCGGCTCTATCGCAGTGGTCAACAGCGTCGTCAGTTTATCCATGAGGTCCATGAGAACCTGAGCCGGGGGGTGCGCGGGGTCTCCTGACCCGGCAGCTGCCGATCCGGTGGCCGCAGCTGTCGCCGTGGTGGAGTTCTGCCCGGGCTGTGTCCCTGCCATGAAGACTCTGACCCAATTCGGCGGCTCAAGGGGGTCCGGAATACTGCTGCCATCGAAACAGCCCCCGAGCACGCCGTCTTGCAGTTGGTACAATGAGTCCGTCTCACCTGTTGATGATGCAGTATCAGAGCAGATGACTGTCTCCCCGCCTTCCATCGATCCTTCGGAGTATTCACTGCCATGGATGCAGCCTACGAAGGCATGCTTCACGACAGATTGAATACGGGCGGACCCGGCGCGCTGAGCCGTTTCGATGAGGTCGGTGTGGACATCCGGCTCGGGGCCTGATTCGCCGATCCGGCCGATGAAAACGTGGATTCCGCCGAAGGGGACCCAGTACCCGTACTCGATTGAGCCGGCCTCGGGGCCCCAGCCTTCGTCGTCAATATAGATCTTGCCGCGACGACTCTTGGTCATCCGGCCCACAGTGTATCCCTTGAGCCCTTCGAAGTTGCCCTTCAAAAACTCAAATCCACCGTGCGCTGGCCCCACGGTGGGCGCCAACTGTCATGGAATTGTCATGGCAGATGTCCTAGTGAAGGACTTAGTCATAGGGCCATCACAAGTAGGACGCTTAAAGGGGTTAATCAGGACAAAGGACACGAGAGGTTTTATACTAGTTCGGCCCCTTACGGTGAAGGTAAAAGCCTACGTCTAGTTGTGTTGGAATTGCTGGGGTTTCGATTACCAAGGGGCTCAACTCACCGGCTTGGTTCTCGACTTGATTGTTTCTTGTCCTGAGCCGCCACCAGGTTGTCCCCTTATATACATGGGTCGACGCTTGGTGGCTTACAGAGTCCCGGCCGGCTCATAATCGTGTCCGGCTCGGTGACTTCCTTTACATGCCTTTCCTTTCAAGTCTTTCCGCACATATGGCGGTTTACAATAATGGGCCTTGAGCCGGCCCAAGGCCTTTGGGATACATATATATACTAATAAACTATCATCTTGACTGTATATTGGGCTTCTTATGTAACCCGCCATCAAGGCTGACCCGGCCCCTCCTGGGCGGGTCTTAGCTGATAATAATATCCCCAACAATCCTCGTCCTTTATTTTTTAATTTGTATATGGGTCCAAATTTGTTTCATGACATGTGGGCCCCTCGGTGCGTAGTTTGTAGCACTTTAATTTGTGGGTCGAAATTTGTTCCATTCCAAGTGGACTATCGGTGTGTAGTTTTGTAGCTTATTTATAATAATTAAAGAGAACAACATAGTTTTTTCAATAATACCATGGTGCGATGTTGAAGGCGAGAAAGGACGTGCGAGAGAGTGATGACCGAGCCAGAGGGAAATCAACTAGGGGAGTTGCGTGGGTTGCAATGATGTTTGGAGTAGTTGTGGGCCGAATTCTACGAAAATGTAATCTAAACCGACCGCAACAAATGCCTACACAAATTAATCCAAGGTTGGAGTGCCCCTCGCAATGTAAATAGCTCCAGCTTTGCGAGGGATGGAGAGGTAGTAGCTTCAACGCGTGGAAGATACGGTGTGAGAAAGCGAGGTCAATCGAGAGACATATAGATAGAGAGACAAAGTGAGTGTGGTTCGATATTCATTGAACAAATATATATGCTCCGGAGAGATATTGTCCAATTGAGCTTTTTGGCAAGGGTGAGGGCTATAAGATAGAGCTTGAGAGATGATCTAGTCATAGATGTGTAGATATATTTTGTGCGTGGGAGGAAGCAAGGTCAACCGATCACATAGGGTCGCCGTGCGATCGAAAGAGTGAGACGGGTTGGAGAGAGTGACCTAGATAGACGATGTGCGTGAGAGAGTATACAATGTGAATAGGTCGAATTGGGCTCAAACATGGTGATATATCGTTTTTGTCCGAGAAAGAGCGAGGTCAATCGAGACATATGGAGAGAGAGAGAGATTGAGTGAGTGTGGCCCACCATGAGGTCGAAAGAGTGGCGGCGGCTTGGATGGACTGACCTAGATAGACAATCTGTGTGAGAGAGTATAGAGTGTGTCGATCGAGGCCCGAACAGGGAGATATATCATTTGTGTGTGAAAGAAAACGAGGTTAAACGATACTCAGATAAAGAGAGCGATATTGAGCGAGTGTGGCCCGCCGTGTGGAAGAAAGAGTGAGACAGTCTCGAGGGAGTGACCTAGATATACAACATGCGTGCGTGTGCACGAGAGGTTGGGGGGCTAGATAGGCAATGCATGTATTTAGCGCGAGAGGGTGAGAGGGAGAGGGGGGAGAGAGAGCTCAGCATGGGGTGCAATGGCGGGTGTGTGAGGTAAATACATTTGGTAACAGAGTGGGAAAAGGGGTTGTGTTGTTGAGAGACTTAGAGATCGAAACATGGAGAGAAAGAATGAACGTGTGTTGGAAACCGATAGCTTCCTAAGGTGGTTAGGAGAGGAAGATTGACCGATATAGGAAGTATGTAGCGTTTGTGCGGGGGGGGGGGGCTAAAAACAACATTTGAATGTACATAGTACGAGACTTAATATCGATGTTTCAATTCGGTGTACATTGTAAGATTTGAACCGAGGACCAGGCATACGGGTAATTATTTCGAATTCGTGCCATACTAAGTTTCGAAAAGTTGACATTGAATCAGTTTGTTGTGCTATTTTATAGGTCATATGTTTGAATCCATCTAAAAATTTTCTCACTACCATGGTGTTCATCGTATACATATGAATTTGTATTAAAAAAGTAGCGTGGATACAGTGAAATGCGAAATCCACGTTAGAATTGAAGATCGCTACGTGACACACACTCTAATTCAAATAACTAACTACGTGACACACACTCTAATTAAAATAACTAATTATGTGACACACACTCTAATCCACGTTAGCGTGGGTACCATTTCGATTTTTTTCAAATAACTCCTCATTAATTAATTTATAGTACTCCCTCTGTTCACTTTTATAAGACCTTGAAGACATTTCAGACAATGTGCAAAACAGTTCATTTTAAGTTGTCTGAAACGACTTACAAAAGTGAACGGATGGAGTATCTCGTTTCGAATGACTAATTATTGCAAGGAAAATACGGGCATGGTAATACATATAGATTCATTTGCAAATGAAAGAAGATTCGTTTGCATTCTCAAATGTAGGCGCACTAGGCAGACCAGGGTCGTGTCGGGGTGGACGCTGCTTCGGTGCCTTAAAGGCAACTGCCTTTGGGTCACTAACATGTGGGCCAGCCACCTTTTGGGCCCACATGTCATGGACACAAAGGCAAGTGCCTTAAGGCACCGAAGCATAATCCTGTCGGGGTGGTCGCGTGTGTCGGACGGACGCGTAGCACCCAGCCACCCACCCCCCTCCCCCCAAAAAAGGACGACGACAATATAAGTTTGCGCTTCCACGTTTCGGATGGAAATATCTGGCGGCCCCAATTCCAGCCCTGCAAAATCTCTCTTCTCCACCGTCCCCTTCCGCGCCCAGATTGCTCAAATCCCTAATTCGCCGCCAACCCTCGAATCTCCCCTCGTCTCGTCTCTTTCC